>NC_092115.1:4720253-4867753 GCF_045679555.1 Salvelinus alpinus | reverse complement strand
ACGACGAGGGGTCCAATCCACTGTATAGTTAATATCACCCAGTGTGTTGAGACGAGACGACGAGGGGCCCAATCCACTGTATAGTTAATATCACCCAGTGTGTTGAGATGACGAGGGGCCCAATCCACTGTATAGTTAATAACACCCAGTGTGTTGAGACGAGACGACGAGGGGCCCAATCCACTGTATAGTTAATAACACCCAGTGTGTTGAGACGAGATGACGAGGGGCCCAATCCACTGTATAGTTAATATCACCCAGTGTGTTGAGATGACGAGGGGCCCAATCCACTGTATAGTTAATATCACCCAGTGTGTTGAGACGAGACGACGAGGGGCCCAATCCACTGTATAGTTACTAACGCCCAGTGTGTTGAGACGAGACGACGAGGGGCCCAATCCACTGTATAGTTACTAACGCCCAGTGTGTTGAGACGAGACGACGAGGGGCCCAATCCACTGTATAGTTAATAACACCCAGTGTGTTGAGACGAGACGACGAGGGGCCCAATCCACTGTATAGTTAATATCACCCAGTGTGTTGAGACGAGACGACGAGGGGCCCAATCCACTGTATAGTTAATATCACCCAGTGTGTTGAGACGAGACGACGAGGGGCCCAATCCACTGTATAGTTAATATCACCCAGTGTGTTGAGACGAGACGACGAGGGGCCCAATCCACTGTATAGTTAATATCACCCAGTGTGTTGAGACGAGATGACGAGGGGCCCAATCCACTGTATAGTTAATATCACCCAGTGTGTTGAGACGACGAGGGGCCCAATCCACTGTATAGTTAATATCACCCAGTGTGTTGAGACGACGAGGGGCCCAATCCACTGTATAGTTAATAACACCCAGTGTGTTGAGACGAGACGACGAGGGGCCCAATCCACTGTATAGTTAATATCACCCAGTGTGTTGAGACGAGACGACGAGGGGCCCAATCCACTGTATAGTTAATAACACCCAGTCTGTTGAGACGAGACGACGAGGGGCCCAATCCACTGTATAGTTACTAACACCCAGTGTGTTGAGACGAGACGACGAGGGGCCCAATCCACTGTATAGTTAATATCGCCCAGTGTGTTGAGACGAGATGACGAGGGGCCCAATCCACTGTATAGTTAATATCACCCAGTGTGTTGAGACGAGATGACGAGGGGCCCAATCCACTGTATAGTTAATAACACCTAGTGTGTTGAGACAACGAGGGGCCCAATCCACTGTATAGTTAATATCACCCAGTGTGTTGAGACGAGATGACGAGGGGCCCAATCCACTGTATAGTTAATATCACCCAGTGTGTTGAGACGAGACTACGAGGGGCCCAATCCACTGTATAGTTAATAACACCCAGTGTGTTGAGACGACGAGGGGCCCAATCCACTGTATAGTTAATAACACCTAGTGTGTTGAGACAACGAGGGGCCCAATCCACTGTATAGTTAATAACACCTAGTGTGTTGAGACAACGAGGGGCCCAATCCACTGTATAGTTAATATCACCCAGTGTGTTGAGAAGAGACGACGAGGGGCCCAATCCACTGTATAGTTAATATCACCCAGTGTGTTGAGACGAGACGACGAGGGGCCCAATCCACTGTATAGTTAATATCACCCAGTGTGTTGAGACGGGACGACGAGGGGCCCAATCCACTGTATAGTTAATATCACCCAGTGTGTTGAGACGACGAGGGGCCCAATCCACTGTATAGTTAATAACACCCAGTGTGTTGAGACGAGACGACGAGGGGCCCAATCCACTGTATAGTTAATAACACCCAGTGTGTTGAGACGAGACGACGAGGGGCCCAATCCACTGTATAGTTAATATCACCCAGTCTGTTGAGACGAGACGACGAGGGGCCCAATCCACTGTATAGTTACTAACACCCAGTCTGTTGAGACGAGACGACGAGGGGCCCAATCCACTGTATAGTTAATAACATCCAGTGTGTTGAGACGACGAGGGGCCCAATCCACTGTATAGTTAATATCACCCAGTGTGTTGAGACGAGACGACGAGGGGCCCAATCCACTGTATAGTTAATATCACCCAGTGTGTTGAGACGAGACGACGAGGGGCCCAATCCACTGTATAGTTAATATCACCCAGTGTGTTGAGACGAGACGACGAGGGGCCCAATCCACTGTATAGTTAATATCACCCAGTGTGTTGAGACGAGATGACGAGGGGCCCAATCCACTGTATAGTTAATATCACCCAGTGTGTTGAGACGACGAGGGGCCCAATCCACTGTATAGTTAATAACACCCAGTGTGTTGAGACGAGACGACGAGGGGCCCAATCCACTGTATAGTTAATATCACCCAGTGTGTTGAGACGAGACGACGAGGGGCCCAATCCACTGTATAGTTAATAACACCCAGTCTGTTGAGACGAGACGACGAGGGGCCCAATCCACTGTATAGTTACTAACACCCAGTGTGTTGAGACGAGACGACGAGGGGCCCAATCCACTGTATAGTTAATATCGCCCAGTGTGTTGAGACGAGATGACGAGGGGCCCAATCCACTGTATAGTTAATATCACCCAGTGTGTTGAGACGAGATGACGAGGGGCCCAATCCACTGTATAGTTAATAACACCTAGTGTGTTGAGACAACGAGGGGCCCAATCCACTGTATAGTTAATATCACCCAGTGTGTTGAGACGAGATGACGAGGGGCCCAATCCACTGTATAGTTAATATCACCCAGTGTGTTGAGACGAGACGACGAGGGGCCCAATCCACTGTATAGTTAATAACACCCAGTGTGTTGAGACGAGACGACGAGGGGCCCAATCCACTGTATAGTTAATATCACCCAGTGTGTTGAGACAACGAGGGGCCCAATCCACTGTATAGTTAATATCACCCAGTGTGTTGAGACGAGACGACGAGGGGCCCAATCCACTGTATAGTTAATAACACCCAGTCTGTTGAGACGAGACGACGAGGGGCCCAATCCACTGTATAGTTACTAACACCCAGTGTGTTGAGACGAGACGACGAGGGGCCCAATCCACTGTATAGTTAATATCACCCAGTGTGTTGAGACGAGACGACGAGGGGCCCAATCCACTGAACAGTTACTAACACCCAGTGTGTTGAGACGAGACGACGAGGGGCCCAATCCACTGTATAGTTAATAACACCCAGTGTGTTGAGACGAGACGACGAGGGGCCCAATCCACTGTATAGTTAATATCACCCAGTGTGTTGAGACGACGAGGGGCCCAATCCACTGTATAGTTAATATCACCCAGTGTGTTGAGACGAGATGACGAGGGGCCCAATCCACTGTATAGATAATATCACCCAGCGTGTTGAGACGATGAGGGGCCCAATCCACTGTATAGTTAATATCACCCAGTGTGTTGAGACGAGACGACGAGGGGTCCAATCCACTGTATAGTTAATGACACCCAGTGTGTTGAGACGAGACGACGAGGGGTCCAATCCACTGTATAGTTAATATCACCCAGTGTGTTGAGACGAGACGACGAGGGGCCCAATCCACTGTATAGTTAATAACACCCAGTGTGTTGAGACGAGATGACGAGGGGCCCAATCCACTGTATAGATAATAACACCCAGTGTGTTGAGACGACGAGGGGCCCAATCCACTGTATAGTTAATAACACCCAGTGTGTTGAGACGAGATGACGAGGGGCCCAATCCACTGTATAGTTAATAACACCCAGTGTGTTGAGACGAGATGACGAGGGGCCCAATCCACTGTATAGTTAATATCACCCAGTGTGTTGAGACGAGACGACGAGGGGCCCAATCCACTGTATAGTTAATAACACCCAGTGTGTTGAGACGAGACGACGAGGGGCCCAATCCACTGTATAGTTAATATCACCCAGTGTGTTGAGACGAGATGACGAGGGGCCCAATCCACTGTATAGTTAATAACACCCAGTGTGTTGAGACGACGAGGGGCCCAATCCACTGTATAGATAATAACACCCAGTGTGTTGAGACGAGACGACGAGGGGCCCAATCCACTGTATAGTTAATAACACCCAGTGTGTTGAGACGACGAGGGGCCCAATCCACTGTATAGTTAATAACACCCAGTGTGTTGAGACGAGACGACGAGGGGCCCAATCCACTGTATAGTTAATATCACCCAGTGTGTTGAGACGAGATGACGAGGGGCCCAATCCACTGTATAGTTAATATCACCCAGTGTGTTGAGACGAGACGACGAGGGGCCCAATCCACTGTATAGTTAATATCACCTAGTGTGTTGAGACAACGAGGGGCCCAATCCACTGTATAGTTAATAACACCTAGTGTGTTGAGACAACGAGGGGCCCAATCCACTGTATAGTTAATATCACCCAGTGTGTTGAGACGACGAGGGGCCCAATCCACTGTATAGATAATAACACCCAGTGTGTTATAAATCAAATCAAATTGTATTTGTCACATGCGTCATAAACAACAGGTGTAGACTAACAGTGAAATGCTTACCTTCCCAACAATGCAGAGAGAAAGTAAGAGACAATAATAGAAAGATAATTAAAATCAGTAAAAAAATACAGAATGAGTAACTTCATGTTTAATGTAGAGATTCAAAACGATCGTGGGTTTTGGGCAATGCGCCATTTAAAGGTTATTTACGTCGACATAACGCAGCTTTCACCGTGAATGTGGTCGTCGCTTAAATGCCTTTTAAGACGTGCATTGCGATTGGATTACGTCTGTACTCATCGGACGGTTCTATAATCGAACGAGTCCCTGCACACCAATACCTTGGTGTTTAGATTTGACAATGATTTATCGTTTAAATAAAAACATAACAATGAGCTTGTTTAGAAATTAAGATTTAATGTTTGTTTTTTTGTTTTTTACAGGAACAAATATAGGTCTCTCTGTAGTCAGCAGGAAGCATGTTGTGAAACCTTTCCACCTGTTGTTGTTATGGTGATACTATTTATCAAAGTGCAGCTGCCTCTCCTCTTAAACCCCCTGGACGACATGTCATTTCATCACAGGATACAGTTTTATTACTCGTCACTGTATTCTTTACCGAAAGGTTGGCAGGTCCTCTTTACAGTCACGTAGATCACATCCTTACCCTCTATTTGTTTACAAAACCTTGCTCCAACATACCTAACTTCACTGTTCAGATTTAAAATGAAAAGTTATCAAACCCGTTCAGAGGGTTGGTTAACTATAGAGACCCCATTGGGTGCCTACAGAGTTAACTCTAGAGACCCCATTGGGTAGCTACAGAGTTAACTCTAGAGACCCCATTGGGTGCCTACAGAGTTAACTCTAGAGACCCCATTGGGTGCCTACAGAGTTAACTCTAGAGACCCCATTGGGTGGCTACAGAGTTAACTCTAGAGACCCCATTGGGTGCCTACAGAGTTAACTCTAGAGACCCCATTGGTTAGCTACAGAGTTAACTCTAGAGACCCCATTGGGTGCCTACAGAGTTAACTCTAGAGACCCCATTGGGTGCCTACAGAGTTAACTCTAGAGACCCCATTGGGTGCCTACAGAGTTAACTCTAGAGACCCCATTGGGTGCCTACAGAGTTAACTCTAGAGACCCCATTGTGTGCCTACAGAGTTAGATACGTCAGCCTTTAGTTGTCTGGCTCCAAGTGTTTGGAATAATCTCCAACATAAATGAAGAATAGATGCGTTAGTGTCCCTTGGGCAGTTCAGGTAGCGGACAAAAGGATTTCTATAATGAACCATGTGTTTGTTTTAGTTTTGTGTATATTGTGTTTTATTAGTTTTATATTGTATTTTGATACATATTTTTATTGTATATATAGGGCTCCCTCGTAAAAGAGATACTGGTCTCAACGGTGACTCCCTAGGGCTCCCTCGTAAAAGAGATACTGGTCTCAACGGTGACTCCCTGGGGCTCCCTCGTAAAAGAGATACTGGTCTCAACGGTGACTCCCTGGGGCTCCCTCGTAAAAGAGATACTGGTCTCAACGGTGACTCCCTGGGGCTCCCTCGTAAAAGAGATACTGGTCTCAATGGTGACTCCCTGGGGCTCCCTCGTAAAAGAGATACTGGTCTCAACGGTGACTCACTGGGGCTCCCTCGTAAAAGAGATACTGGTCTCAACGGTGACTCCCTGGGGCTCCCTCGTAAAAGAGATACTGGTCTCAACGGTGACTCCCTGGGGCTCCCTCGTAAAAGAGATACTGGTCTCAACGGTGACTCCTTGGGGCTCCCTCATAAAAGAGATACTGGTCTCAACGGTGACTCACTGGGGCTCCCTCGTAAAAGAGATACTGGTCTCAACGGTGACTCCCTGGGGCTCCCTCGTAAAAGAGATACTGGTCTCAACGGTGACTCCCTGGGGCTCCCTCGTAAAAGAGATACTGGTCTCAACGGTGACTCACTGGGGCTCCCTCGTAAAAGAGATACTGGTCTCAACGGTGACTCCTTGGGGCTCCCTCATAAAAGAGATACTGGTCTCAACGGTGACTCACTGGGGCTCCCTCGTAAAAGAGATACTGGTCTCAACGGTGACTCCCTGGGGCTCCCTCGTAAAAGAGATACTGGTCTCAACGGTGACTCCCTGGGGCTCCCTCGTAAAAGAGATACTGGTCTCAACGGTGACTCCCTGGGGCTCCCTCGTAAAAGAGATACTGGTCTCAACGGTGACTCCCTGATTAAATAAAGGTAAATAATTAAAACCTAGCCTTAGTTTAGTTTTTATTTCTAAGCTGGGTGATCTAGCACAATGACAGCAGTAGGGAGGGAGCCCCAGGGAGGGAGGGAGCCCCAGGGAGCCCCAGGGAGCAGCAGCTTGTATGTACATGCACTAAAATGTATTTTCCAAAAGCATGCAAATAGGATTTGAATTCCAAATGGTCCCCTATTCTCTACATAGTGCACTACCTTTGACCATAGCCGACTCTAAAAAAGAAAATGCTGTGTTAAAAATAACTAAATTTGGGTTCTTTGGTAACCCAGTACTGGGTAAATATTGGACAGAACACACGCCGGGTTATTTTGACCCAGCCATATGGGTGGCATGAATAAACACAACATCTTGGGGTTTTGGGATTACCCAAAATTTGGGTTAATTTAATCATCAGTTGGGTATGCTGGGACGACCTAGCTGCAGGGTCTTTTTGAATGTTATCCTTCGGTTATTTTCAGGAAGCGTGGCTTATTAGGGGCTTGGCTTTCAGTTAGATCTTATTGGCCGCCCGTGATAGTAAATGTCAGTCCGGTGTATCGTGTTAAAGAGATTCTCCAGTACATTTGTCCAGTAGTTCTGAAAGTAGCGCTCACGAGCCAAAAGTGGTCCCCGAAAATTGCGTACTACCTCACATATGTGCACAATGACACTGCCCTCTCTCTTCCTTTGCTGTGTGTGCATTCTTGCTAGCTAGGCTCTGAAGATCATTAGCTAGAACTCAAATTGCTAGGGGTCTGGCCCGCGTGGGGGGAACATTTTGGGAAAATGGCGCAGCAGAGCTTCCCCCCAAAAAACAGTCACTTTCAAACTAGGGATTTGGTGGCTAATTGAGGTAAGACAGTAAGTCAGCTCCTGGAATATGCATGTATGAACCACACATTGACACATCCAGCACGGAGCATGTCTTTAAGTTTACATACTGCAAATTAAATTGTTCCTTTTATTTTGTATTTTACACATTCTACTAGAAAATAAAGATTATTTATGACATATTATAATAAGGTGGTATCTATTCTAGCAATTGGATTTGCATAGGCTTTTAGGGAACTTGTACATTTCTGTAAACCTCATTGAAGCTCATGTTCAACTTTTACATGTGATAACAACAGAACAGATGAACAGTAATGACATTTACTCTCACGGGTGGCTGAAAATAACTATCCGAATGCCAGGCCGTACTAAACTACGCCTCCAGTCTTCGGATCTGACCCGCTGGGTCATATCTCAATAACCCAGCACCAATAACCCAACATCAATAACCCAGCACCAATAACCCAACATCAATAACCCAACATTGCTCTTTAAAAAAATAATAAAATCAACCAAACAAGTAGGAGGCCATTCAACAACTGCCTCCCCACATATGCAGAACAGTTATTCAGTTGCTATTTTCCCTGTCTCCTTCTACACGTTTACAGAGTTGAACGTTCCCTTCAACATATAGACATAAAAACGTACGTTTAGCATCGTAAATGACATCATGAAACGGTAGTGTTGGTTTCCTTTGTTTCCTTTCTACCAGTACAACTGACTGGTCTGACTTCAAGCTTCGAAAGGAACACGCAGTAACATCAAGTATGGTCAACTTAATAAGAAAATAGTTTTACCCGAGTATTTACACAAACACAGAATATAACAAATTATATGTAATTGCAAAATAAACAAAAACGTAAACAGACGGAACATTTTGTAAAAACCTTCATGTTCGGTACAAGTATTATAATAACGGTTTTAACGTTTTCTTTCAATAACTCAAAACGGTTTCCATTATAAGACTAAAATATATATATATATATATATGTATTGTATACATATTACACATATATCAGCTGGAACTACAAGTAAATCAAGTACAGGCACCTCTGATGACAATGTTTTTGATGATGTCATGGTTGTTGTTGTTACAGTACATTCCAGGTCATTTTCATTCTAGAGTTCTAAGTTCCAGTTATTTTTCTTCCTGGTTGGTCAGCTGGTGCTACAGGGTCTCAGCCCCCCATTTACAACTCCTTCCTACGAAAGAGGGGGGGGGTCTGAGGTACCCAGTCTGGACAGGCTCAGGGAGGAGGAGAGGAGGAGGAGAGGGAGGAGATTAGGAGAGGGGGAGGTGACGGGGGAGAGGAGTAGGGCGGAGCAGATGGGAGGAGGAGAGGAGGAGGGGAGGGTAGAGATTAGGAGAGGAGAAGGTGAGGGAGGAGAGGAGTAGGGAGGAGCAGATGGAAGGAGGAGAGGAGGAGGGGAGGGAGGAGGAGAGGAGGAAGAGAGTTGAGCAAGTTAAGGGAGTAAAGGAGGACAGGGTAATGGGCAACGATTCTATCATGCAGAAGAGGATGGTTCCAGTCCTGTTCCTGTTCCTGGTCCAGTCTCGTCCAGCTCCAGCATACAGGTGGCTTCAGTCTTACTGGTCCCAGTCAACATGGGGAAGGTGAACCTCCGCACTGTGACATCGTGCCAGCCTCGGGGGGAGGAGGAGGGAGAACGGACTGCCCAGCGGGAGGGGGGGCGGCGGTTGGCTGGCCTCGCCGGACGCAGGAAACACGACTCCAGGGGTGGAGCCACCGGGGAACGAGGGAGGTCCTTCAGGAGAGGAGGAAGTAGATGTTAGCAAGAGAGGGGGAGACAAAATAGGCTTCCTATATTTCTATATTCAAAGTTTTTTAAAATTATGATTATTTTAATAATTAAAAAAAGAGGAAAAGAAGTATGAACAAAAGTAAGTTTGACTAAAACAGGAAAACAAACAATGACCACAGTATAGGTCTACCAGGAGGTGAAACACCATGTAGAGGAACTACAGTGTGATGAAACACCATGTGGAGGAACTACAGTGTGATGAAACAGGTGGAGGAAATACAGTGTGATGAAACAGGTGGAGGAACTACAGTGTGATGAAACAGGTGGAGGAACTACAGTGTGATGAAACAGGTGGAGGAACTACAGTGTGATGAAACAGGTGGAGGAACTACAGTGTGATGAAACAGGTCGAGGAACTACAGTTTGATGAAACAGGTGGAGGAACTACAGTGTGATGAAACAGGTAGAGGAACTACAGTGTGATGAAACAGGTGGAGGAACTACAGTGTGATGAAACAGGTGGAGGAACTACAGTGTGATGAAACAGGTAGAGGAACTACAGTGTGATGAAACAGGTAGAGGAACTACAGTGTGATGAAACAGGTGGAGGAACTACAGTGTGATGAAACAGGTAGAGGAACTACAGTGTGATGAAACAGGTAGAGGAACTACAGTGTGATGAAACAGGTAGAGGAACTACAGTGTGATGAAACAGGTAGAGGAACTACAGTGTGATGAAACAGGTGGAGGAACTACAGTGTGATGAAACAGGTAGAGGAACTACAGTGTGATGAAACAGGTGGAGGAACTACAGTGTGATGAAACAGGTGGAGGAACTACAGTGTGATGAAACAGGTGGAGGAACTACAGTGTGATGAAACAGGTGGAGGAACTACAGTGTGATGAAACAGGTGGAGGAACTACAGTGTGAGGAAACAGGTGGAGGAACTACAGTGTGATGAAACAGGTGAAGGAACTGCAGTGTGATGAAACAGGTAGCGGTGAACGATGATCAGGGCTGGACACAGAAAACCAGGATGGAGGGAGTGTGGGAAAAGTGTAGTTTAAATAATAATATCATATCATAATATATTAATAATATATATATGCCTTCACAGATGATAGGATGGAAAGGAAGTATAGAACTGTATCATAAAGAACAGGAATATGTTGCTATGTATCTACATTTATTAGCATGTTGTCACAGGTATGTAATTCCCAGGTAATGATATTACATAACATCAAAATGACCCAGCATGCACCATGTAAGTGTACAAGAGGTTTGACCAGATTGCACAGTGAAAACAGCATGTTGACCACACAATGTTGCTTTCAAGTTTTCACTCAGTTTTCGACTCAGACCGCTAAGCATGCGACCGTGTTAATGACCCAACTGGAAGATTCAGTTCGTTTGAAAACACAAGCAGACGTCACACAAGTTCCCACGACCGTGAGAAAACACGATCACACGCACGCACATTGTTTATAAAGAGCTGTCTTCGTCAACGAGCTTAGACAGGTTGTTAGTGTGAGAGAAGGAGGGATGGTGAGAGAACTGTGGAGGAAGAGAGGATGAGAGGGAGAGAGGAAGAGAGAGGGAGAGGAGGAGAGGAAGAGAGCGAGAGAGGGAAGAGAGGAAGAGAGAGAGAAGAGAGGAAGAGAGAGAGACAGGAGGAGAGGAACAGAGAGAGACAGGAGGAGAGGAAGAGAGGGTGAGAGGGAAGAGGGGAAGAGAGGGAGAGAGGAAGAGAGAGAGAGGGAGAGAGGAAGAGAGAGATAGGGTGAGAGGGAAGAGGGGAAGAGGGGGAGAGAGAGAGGGTGAGAGGGAAGAGGGGAAGAGATAAAAAGATAAAGAGGGAGAGAGGGATAGAGGAAGAGAGAGAGACAGGAGGAGAGGAACAGAGGGATAGAGGAAGAGAGAAGGAGAGGGATAGAGGAAGAGAGGAGAGACAGGAGGAGAGGAAGAGAGGGTGAGAGGGAAGAGGGGAAGAGAGAGGGAGAGAGGAAGAGAGAGAGAGGGTGAGAGGGAAGAGGGGAAGAGATAAAGAGAGAGAGGGAGAGAGGAAGAGGAAGAGAGGAGAGTAAGGAACAGTAGGAAGCAGTCTCAGACAGAGCAGAAGCCGTGTTAGAAACCGGGTTACTGGATGTTAGATAGTCTAGTAAAAGAAAGAAATTGACACACTCCCTAAAATGTTTTTGTAGACGTCCTGACAAACGTAGAGTAACCAAAATAAATAAATCAGGAAACCCTGAAGAAGACAGAGCGCCGAAACACTATTAAATATATCATTACCCATTCAATGTTTGGGAGCGTGACTTTCTTTCTTTCTTTCAATGTTAGACTTTTTATATAATATAATATACTATATATTTGATAGTCTACCATCAACCGTTGTTGTTGTGGTTGTGGTTGTGTATGGATCCAAGAGTCATCGCTCTCTGTACCACCTCAGGGGTTTGATGCCGGTTTTCACAGCTACAAGATGGCTTTGTTTTGTTTTCAAGGTTATTTGAAATCAGCTCATCTACATTTTATATACAGTATAAATAGAAAAGTATAATATATAATATATATAACATCACCAAAACCCTTTCAGTACTGGTTCTTCTACTGCAGCACACACTCTGAGAGACGTACAGTATACAGCCAGATATGGACAGGAAACGGATGACTCTTTGGGTCACTGGAGTTGATTTGTGAATATGAATTGTTACATATTAAATACCCATATTAGACCATGCAGACATTTACACAGACAGATGTTATGATGATTATATTAACACAGCTACGACACCACTGGCTCCACCGACAACGTTGACCTGTGAGGCATGCTGTGATTGGCTGATGGGGACCCCCGTCCGTGAGGTTATAGGTCAGAGAACCAGGAAGTAAACAAGAACTTACATCACTCAGGGACAAGCAGGGTTAGAGTCCCCAGGGAGCGGTTAATAAGACAGAGTGGTTCTAGAATCAGCAGAGGGTATAGATAGAACGGAGGAGAGAACGAGAGGGAGGGAGGGAGAGAGAGAGAGAGAGAGAGAGAGAGAGAGAGAGAGAGAGGAGGGAGGAGGAGGGAGGGAGGGAGGGAGGGAGGGAGGGAGGGAGGGAGGGACGGAGATAGGGAGAAAGGGAGGGAGGGAGGGAGGGAGTAAGAGAGAGAATGAGAGAGAGAGAGATAGAGAGAGAGAGAGAGAGAGAGAGAGAGAGAGAGAGAGAGAGAGAGAGAGAGAGAGAGAGAGAGAGAGAGAGGGAGGGAGGGAGGGAGGGAGGGAGGGAGGGAGGGAGAGAGGGAGGGAGAGCGGATGGAGGGAGAGAGGGAGAGAGAGAGAGAGAGAGAGAGAGAGAGAGAGAGAGAGAGAGAGAGAGAGAGAGAGAGAGAGAGACAGAGACAGAGAGAGAGACAGAGACAGAGACAGAGACAGAGACAGAGACAGAGAGACAGAGACAGAGACAGAGACAGAGACAGAGACAGAGAGAGAGAGAGAGAGAGAGAGAGAGAGAGAGAGAGAGAGAGAGGGAGGGAGAGAGAGAGAGAGAGAGAGAGAGAGAGAGAGAGAGAGAGAGAGAGGGAAACAGGGACACAGGATAAAGCTGGTGGATCAACGGTAGAGGATCAATGTAGACGATAAGAAGGTCAGTGACCTCACAGCAGCAAACAGACACGCTGGAATAAGTCTACTTTCTATATTCCTAATACAGACTGCAGTAAATCGGTACTGTAGTCCCTTCACTGTAAATACAGACTGCAGTAAATCAGTAGTGTAGTCCCTTCACTGTAAATACAGACTGCAGTAAATCAGTACTGTAGTCCCTTCACTGTAAATACAGACTGCAGTAAACCAGTACTGTAGTCCCTTCACTGTAAATACAGACTGCAGTAAATCAGTACTGTAGTCCCTTCACTGTAAATACAGACTGCAGTAAACCAGTACTGTAGTCCCTTCACTGTAAATACAGACTGCAGTAAACCAGTACTGTAGTCCCTTCACTGTAAATACAGACTGCAGTAAACCAGTACTGTAGTCCCTTCACTGTAAATACAGGCTGCAGTAAATCAGTACTGTAGTCCCTTCACTGTAAATACAGGCTGCAGTAAACCAGTACTGTAGTCCCTTCACTGTAAATATAGGCTGCAGTAAACCAGTACTGTAGTCCCTTCACTGTAAATACAGGCTGCAGTAAATCAGTACTGTAGTCCCTTCACTGTAAATACAGGCTGCAGTAAATCAGTACTGTAGTCCCTTCACTGTAAATACAGGCTGCAGTAAATCAGTACTGTAGTCCCTTCACTGTAAATACAGACTGCAGTAAACCAGTACTGTAGTCCCTTCACTGTAAATACAGGCTGCAGTAAACCAGTACTGTAGTCCCTTCACTGTAAATACAGACTGCAGTAAATCAGTACTGTAGTCCATTCACTGTAAATACAGACTGCAGTAAACCAGTACTGTAGTCCCTTCACTGTAAATACAGACTGCAGTAAACCAGTACTGTAGTCCCTTCACTGTAAATACAGACTGCAGTAAATCAGTACTGTAGTCCATTCACTGTAAATACAGACTGCAGTAAACCAGTACTGTAGTCCCTTCACTGTAAATACAGACTGCAGTAAACCAGTACTGTAGTCTCTTCACTGTAAATACAGACTGCAGTAAACCAGTACTGTAGTCTCTTCACTGTAAATACAGACTGCAGTAAACCAGTACTGTAGTCCCTTCACTGTAAAATCTGGGGGAATAAAAAGGGTCCTCACCACCCATTCAGATTATTTATTTATCATGAATATTTTCCATATTTCTGAATTGACCTACTTTCATCTTGCCTGCGTCACAACCCATGTTCAGTTGTTAAGAGATAACATGGCTGTTGTCATACACAATAAACGCTATGACTACACTATAACATACTGTATACTGTACCACAACCCTGGTAATATCCAGTCTAACAACCACACTACCACAACCCTGGTAATATCCAGTCTAACAACCACACTACCACAACCCTGGTAATATCCAGTCTAACAACCACACTACCACAACCCTGGTAATATCCAGTCTAACAACCACACTACCACAACCCTGGTAATATCCAGTCTAACAACCACACTACCACAACCCTGGTAATATCCAGTCTAACAACCACACTACCACAACCCTGGTAATATCCAGTCTAACAACCACACTACCACAACCCTGGTAATATCCAGTCTAACAACCTAGTCCTGTAATATCCAGTCTAACATCCTAGTCCTGTAATATCCAGTCTAACAACCTAGTCCTGTAATATCCAGTCTAACAACCTAGTCCTGTAATATCCAGTCTAACAACCTAGTCCTGTAATATCCAGTCTAACATCCTAGTCCTGTAATATCCAGTCTAACAACCTAGTCCTGTAATATCCAGTCTGACAACCTAGTCCTGTAATATCCAGTCTAACAACCTAGTCCTGTAATATCCAGTCTAACAACCTAGTCCTGTAATATCCAGTCTAACAACCTAGTCCTGTAATATCCAGTCTAACATCCTAGTCCTGTAATATCCAGTCTAACAACCTAGTCCTGTAATATCCAGTCTAACAACCTAGTCCTGTAATATCCAGTCTAACAACCTAGTCCTGTAATATCCAGTCTAACAACCTAGTCCTGTAATATCCAGTCTAACAACCTAGTCCTGTAATATCCAGTCTAACAACCTAGTCCTGTAATATCCAGTCTAACAACCTAGTCCTGTAATATCCAGTCTAACAACCTAGTCCTGTAATATCCAGTCTAACAACCTAGTCCTGTAATATCCAGTCTAACAACCTAGTCCTGTAATATCCAGTCTAACAACCTAGTCCTGTAATATCCAGTCTAACAACGTAGTCCTGTAATATCCAGTCTAACAACCTAGTCCTGTATATACTACCCAGTCTTAACAAACCTAGTCCTGTAATATCCAGTCTAACAACCTAGTCCTGTAATATCCAGTCTAACAACCTAGTCCTGTAATATCCAGTCTAACAACCTAGTCCTGTAATATCCAGTCTAACAACGTAGTCCTGTAATATCCAGTCTAACAACCTAGTCCTGTAATATCCAGTCTAACAACCTAGTCCTGTAATATCCAGTCTAACAACCTAGTCCTGTAATATCCAGTCTAACAACCTAGTCCTGTAATATCCAGTCTAACAACCTAGTCCTGTAATATCCAGTCTAACAACCTAGTCCTGTAATATCCAGTCTAACAACCTAGTCCTGTAATATCCAGTCTAACAACCTAGTCCTGTAATATCCAGTCTAACAACCTAGTCCTGTAATATCCAGTCTAACAACCTAGTCCTGTAATATCCAGTCTAACAACGTAGTCCTGTAATATCCAGTCTAACAACCTAGTCCTGTAATATCCAGTCTAACAACCTAGTCCTGTAATATCCAGTCTAACAATAATGATGAAGCGAAAACAGGTTTTTAGACATTTTAGCAAATGTATTACAAATAAAAAAAACTGAAATACCTCATTTACATAGGTATTCAGACACTTTGCTATGAGACTCAACATTGAGCTCAGGTGCATCCTGTTCCCATTGATCATCCTTGAGATGTTTCTACAACTTAATTGGAGTCCACCTGTGGTGAATTCAATTGATTGGACATGATTTGGAACGGCACACACCTGTCTATATAAGGTCCTACAGTTGACAGTGCATGTCAGAGCAAAAACCAAGCCATGAGGTCGAAGGAATTGTCTGTAGCGCTCCGAGACAGTATTGGGTCGAGGCTCAGAATGGGGGAAGGATACCGAAAAATGTCTGCAGCATTGAAAGTTCCCAATAACACAGTGGCATTCTTAAATGGAAGAAGTTTGGAACCACCAAGACTCTTCCTAGAGCTGGCCGCCCGGCAAACTGAGCAATCGGGGAAGAAGGGCCTTGGTCAGGGAGGTGACCAAGAACCTGATTGTCACTCTGACAGAGCTCCAGAGTTCCTCTGTGGAGATGGGAGAACGTTCCAGAAGGACAACCATCTCTGCAGCACTCCACCAATCAGGCCTTTATGGTAGAGTGGCCAGACGGAAGCCACCCCTCAGTAAAAGGCACATGACAGCCCGCTTGGAGTTTGCCAAAAGGCACCTAAAGGACTCTCAGACCATGAGAAACAAGATTCTCTGGTCTGAAGAAACTAAGATTGAACTCTTTGGCCTGAATGCCAAGCGTCACATCTGGTTGAAACCTGGCACCATCCCTACGGTGAAGCATGGTGGTGGCAGAATCATGCTGTGGGGCTGTTTTTCAGCGGCAGGGATTGGGAGACTAGTCAGGATTGAAGGAAAGATGAACAGAGCAAAGTCCAGAGAGATCCTTGATGAAAACTTGCTCCTGAGCACTCAGGACCTCAGAATGGGGCGAAGGACCCTAAGCACACAGTCAAGACAACGCAGGAGTGGCCTCGGGACAAGTCTCTGAATGTCCTTGATTGGCCCAACCAGAGCCCGGACTTGAATCTCTGGAGAGACCTGAAAATAGCTGTGCAGCGAGGCTCCCCATCCAACCTGACAAAGCTTGAGAAGATCTGCAGAGAAGAAAATGTGAAAAACTCCCCAAATACAGGTGAAGACAAGAGGACATTATGTGGTATTGTGTATAGATTGATGAGGGGGAAATTGTTTTTTAATCCATTTTAGACTAGGGTCTGAATACTTTCCAAATGCACTGTAAGTGCCTTTGAACGGGGTATGGTAGTAGGTGCAACTCAATATTAGGAAGGTGTTCTTAATGTTTTGTCCACTCAGTGTACGTTCAGTCGGAAATAGAACGTAGTAATGTTTTCATTCACTACAGTATTATCATAATGCTATACAGCTTTTAACCTACTTTTTTGCTCAGATCCTTTCTATTGGTCTACTGATACTGGAATCAATTTCAACCAAAATGTTATATTCATGTTTTTCAACACATTGCTTGGGGCAAGATCCCCCTTAGTGAAGTTGACAACAACCGGATGTAGCCGGTCTCCAGGGATACGGCTAATTCCACCTAGCTTCCTTTTCCTCTAAAAAAACCCCTGCTACGTTAGGTTAGGAACAGACAGTCAGGGTTTGAAACCCCCAGTACTATCGGGTCAGCGCTACTCCCAATGGTCACGGCAATACAGTGTCCAACTGAATGGGTGGTGAGTGGAGACTGAGGCAGAGTGATAGGAGTCAAAAGGAGTCAGATAAGCCCTTTCCAGTATAGAGAAGAAACAAAGAAGCACAATAGTGTATACTGAACTAGGGGAAAATACAGTAGAATACAGTAAAATACAATAGAATGCAGTAAAATACTGTAGAATACAATATAATACAGTAATATACTGTAGAATATAATATAATACAGTAAAATACTGTAGAATACAATAGAATGCAGTAAAATACTGTAGAATACAATATAATACAGTAATATACTGTAGAATACAATAGAATACAGTAAAATACTGTAGAATACAATAGAATACAGTAAAATACTGTAGAATATAATATAATACAGTAAAATACTGTATAATACAATATAATACAGTAATATACTGTAGAATACAATAGAATACAGTAAAATACCGTATGTGGAAAAAAGTAATTAAATATGAAACATTACTATAGTGTCAGTCAATGCTTTTTGATCTGACAAGAAAACGCCTGCACGTAGTTATATGATTCTTTTATGATTATTTCCTAAATTGGGTTTGTTTTGGTTTCAATATTGGTCGTCTGGGTCTGTAGCCCAATGGGTGGGCTAATAAACTAACAACAAATATAAACAACCAATCCAGTTAGTAGAGTGTTAGTATTTAGACAAAAACACCAGCATTGAGGTATAAACATGTAAATAAGAACACATTTTAAAAGTTAATAAAAAAAAATCCTAGTTAGTGTTTATGTAGGTTTTAATTATTATGTATTTCTAGGACTCTAGGAAAGAACATGCCCAACAGGTGACCAACAGGTGACCAACAGGTGACCGACAGGTGACCTAAAAGCGAGCCTAATAAACACTAAGCAGTAAACGCAGTAGGTGTTATTATTTACCTCCAAACATCCCGACTGGTTCATGTCTCCCTCCGCCTGTCGCCCCTCTCTCGTGTAGCCTCCCTGTCCCTGGGCTGAGGACCCACCAGTCCCTCCAGACCCCAGCCTCTTCTCCTCCCTGAAGCTCTGCTCCAACAGCTTCTTGTTCAGCAGACGGGCTGCGTTCTCTGCCAGGGTGTATCCAGGCGGGGCAGACAGGTCCTGGCGTATACTGAGCACCTCTGGTGTCCTCTCACCCCCTGTTCTCCCCGGCCCTCCCTGGGCCTCTACTATCAGCTGCACCGGGCTGGGAGAACGCCCGCGGACATTCCTCAGAAACTCCTGGACAGCTCCAAGGTATCTTGGGTCTTTAGGGTCTGAGGGGGATAGACTGGGACCACCGGGTCCACCAGGAGGTGAGGGGTCAGGGGGAGCGGTGCGGGTACGGCTGGGGGACTTGGTGAATTTGCACTGCGGGGGTTCGTAGGCCACGGGGCTGTGGTCTATGATGTTGAAGAGACAAGACAGGCCGTCGTTGATGGTGGTGTGGACCGGAGAATCCCTGGTGGTGGTGGAGCGAGCCCAGGCCGACTCAGAGGCTCCCTTCTGGGGGGTGGTAGGGGTAGGGGCCCTGGGGCCGGCCGCGGAGCTTGAGGCCCCACCTGGGAGGTCAGCCTTCGATGATGTCGACAGCTTCCTCTGGAGCTTAGGAGAGCCATACTTAGGAGAACAACATGGACGCTCGAACTTGGACTGGACCACTGGGGAGTACTGTATCTTACGGATGTTTCTGGAGGGGGAGGAGATGGGTGTAGAGCTGCCTCCTTTAGGGGTGAGGCAGCGGTGGGGGGAGCTGGTGAGGGTGCGGAGGATGTCTGTTTGTAAGCCCACACTGATGGTCTGAGTGGTCTGGGTTCCGCGAGTGGTGTAACCATTTGTCTGACACGCCGTATCTCGGAGCTGTGGAGTAAATTAAACAGACAAGTGAAAAGTCTAAGTGATATGCGCAGGTGAGGAGAGGATCCCCAAAGCTTAAACAGTACACTATAGAAACCTGAAAGACAGTACACTATAGAAACCTGAAAGACAGTATACTATAGAAACCTGAAAGACAGTATACTATAGAAACCTGAAAGACAGTACACTATAGAAACATGAAAGACAGTATACTGTAGAAACATGAAAGACAGTATACTGTAGAAACCTGAAACACTATACTGTAGAAACCTGAAAGACAGTATACTGTAGAAACATGAAAGACAGTATACTGTAGAAACCTGAAACACTATACTGTAGAAACCTGAAAGACAGTATACTGTAGAAACCTGAAAGACAGTATACTATAGAAACCTGAAAGACAGTATACTATAGAAACCTGAAAGACAGTATACTATAGAAACCTGAAAGACAGTATACTGTAGAAACATGAAAGACAGTATACTGTAGAAACCTGAAACACTATACTGTAGAAACCTGAAAGACAGTATACTGTAGAAACCTGAAAGACAGTATACTGTAGAAACATGAAAGACAGTATACTATAGAAACCTGAAAGACAGTATACTATAGAAACCTGAAAGACAGTATACTATAGAAACCTGAAAGACAGTATACTGTAGAAACCTGAAACACTATACTGTAGAAACCTGAAAGACAGTATACTGTAGAAACCTGAAAGACAGTATACTATAGAAACCTGAAAGACAGTATACTATAGAAACCTGAAAGACAGTATACTATAGAAACCTGAAAGACAGTATACTATAGAAACCTGAAAGTCAGTATACTATAGAAACCTGAAAGACAGTATACTGTAGAAACCTGAAAGACAGTATACTATAGAAACCTGAAAGACAGTATACTATAGAAACCTGAAAGACAGTATACTATAGAAACCTGAAAGACAGTATACTATAGAAACCTGAAAGACAGTATACTATAGAAACCTGAAAGACAGTATACTGTAGAAACCTGAAAGACAGTATACTGTAGAAACTTCACAAAGATGAACAACTAGACAACAGACTAGATGGATGAACAGCAGACTAGATGGATGAACAGCAGACTAGATGGATGAACAGCTAGACAACAGACTAGATGGATGAACAACAGACTAGATGGATGAACAGCTAGACAACAGACTAGATGGATGAACAACAGACTAGATGGATGAACAACAGACTAGATGGATGAACAACAGACTAGATGGATGAACTACAGACTAGATGGATGAACAACAGACTAGATGGATGAACAACAGACTAGATGGATGAACAACAGACTAGATGGATGAACAGCAGACAACAGACTAGATGGATGAACAACAGACTAGATGGATGAACAACAGACTAGATGGATGAACAGCAGACTAGATGGATGAACAACAGACTAGATGGATGAACAACAGACTAGATGGATGAACAGCAGACTAGATGGATGAACCGCAGACTAGATGGATGAACAACAGACTAGATGGATGAACAGCAGACTACATGGATGAACAACAGACTAGATGGATGAACAACAGACTAGATGGATGAACAGCTAGACAACAGACTAGATGGATGAACAACAGACTAGATGGATGAACAGCAGACTAGATGGATGAACAGCAGACTAGATGGATGAACAACAGACTAGATGGATAAACAGCTAGACAACAGACTAGATGGATGAACAACAGACTAGATGGATGAACAGCAGACTAGATGGATGAACAGCAGACTAGATGGATGAACAACAGACTAGATGGATAAACAACAGACTAGATGGATGAACAGCTAGACAACAGACTAGATGGATGAACAACAGACTAGATGGATGAACAGCAGACTAGATGGATGAACAACAGACTAGATGGATGAACAGCTAGACAACAGACTAGATGGATGAACAGCAGACTAGATGGATGAACAGCAGACTAGATGGATAAACAACAGACTAGATGGATGAACAGCTAGACAACAGACTAGATGGATGAACAGCTAGACAACAGACTAGATGGATGAACAACAGACTAGATGGATGAACAACAGACTAGATGGATGAACAACAGACAACAGACTAGATGGATGAACAACAGACTAGATGGATGAACAACAGACTAGATGGATGAACAACAGACTAGATGGATGAACAGCAGACTAGATGGATGAACAACAGACTAGATGGATGAACAACAGACTAGATGGATGAACAACAGACTAGATGGATGAACAGCTAGACAACAGACTAGATGGATGAACAACAGACTAGATGGATGAACAGCAGACTAGATGGATGAACAACAGACTAGATGGATGAACAACAGACTAGATGGATGAACAGCAGACTAGATGGATGAACAGCAGACTAGATGGATGAACAACAGACTAGATGGATGAACAACAGACTAGATGGATGAACAACAGACTAGATGGATGAACAGCAGACTAGATGGATGAACAACAGACTAGATGGATGAACAGCAGACTAGATGGATGAACAACAGACTAGATGGATGAACAACAGACTAGATAGATGAACAACAGACTAGATGGATGAACAACAGACTAGATGGATGAACAACAGACTAGATGGATGAACAACAGACTAGATGGATGAACAACAGACTAGATGGATGAACAACAGACTAGATGGATGAACAACAGACTAGATGGATGAACAGCTAGACAACAGACTAGATGGATGAACAGCAGACTAGATGGATGAACAACAGACTAGATGGATGAACAGCAGACTAGATGGATGAACAGCTAGACAACAGACTAGATGGATGAACAACAGACTAGATGGATGAACAACAGACTAGATGGATGAACAACAGACAACAGACTAGATGGATGAACAACAGACTAGATGGATGAACAACAGACTAGATGGATGAACAGCAGACTAGATGGATGAACAACAGACTAGATGGATGAACAACAGACTAGATGGATGAACAACAGACTAGATGGATGAACAGCTAGACAACAGACTAGATGGATGAACAACAGACTAGATGGATGAACAACATACTAGATGGATGAACAACAGACTAGATGGATGAACAACAGACTAGATGGATGAACAACAGACAACAGACTAGATGGATGAACAACAGGCTAGATGGATGAACAACATACTAGATGGATGAACAACAGACTAGATGGATGAACAACAGACTAGATGGATGAACAACAGACAACAGACTAGATGGATGAACAACAGGCTAGATGGATGAACAACAGACTAGATGGATGAACAGCAGACTAGATGGATGAACAGCAGACTAGATGGATGAACAACAGACTAGATGGATGAACAGCAGACTAGATGGATGAACAGCAGACTAGATGGATGAACAGCAGACTAGATGGATGAACAACAGACTAGATGGATGAACAGCAGACTAGATGGATGAACAACAGACTAGATGGATGAACAACAGACTAGATGGATGAACAGCTAGACAACAGACTAGATGGATGAACAACAGACTAGATGGATGAACAGCAGACTAGATGGATGAACAACAGACTAGATGGATGAACAACAGACTAGATGGATGAACAGCTAGACAACAGACTAGATGGATGAACAGCTAGACAACAGACTAGATGGATGAACAGCTAGACAACAGACTAGATGGATGAACAACAGACTAGATGGATGAACAACAGACTAGATGGATGAACAACAGACTAGATGGATGAAGAACAGACTAGATGGATGAACAACAGACTAGATGGATGAACAACAGACTAGATGGATGAACAACAGACTAGATGGATGAACAGCAGACTAGATGGATGAACAGCTAGACAACAGACTAGATGGATGAACAACAGACTAGATTGATGAACAGCAGACTAGATGGATGAACAGCAGTCTAGATGGATGAACAACAGGCTAGATGGATGAACAACAGGCTAGATGGATGAACAACAGACTAGATGGATGAACAACAGACTAGATGGATGAACAACAGACTAGATGGATGAACAGCAGACTAGATGGATGAACAACAGACTAGATGGATGAACAACAGACTAGATGGATGAACAGCTAGACAACAGACTAGATGGATGAACAGCAGACTATATGGATGAACAGCAGACTAGATGGATGAACAACAGACTAGATGGATGAACAACAGACTAGATGGATGAACAACAGACTAGATGGATGAACAGCAGACTAGATGGATGAACAACAGACTAGATGGATGAACAACAGACTAGATGGATGAACAGCTAGACAACAGACTAGATGGATGAACAGCTAGACAACAGACTAGATGGATGAACAGCTAGACAACAGACTAGATGGATGAACAACAGACTAGATGGACGAACAGCAGACTACATGGATGAACAACAGACTAGATGGATGAACAACAGACTAGATGGATAAACAACAGACTAGATGGATGAACAGCTAGACAACAGACTAGATGGATGAACAGCTAGACAACAGACTAGATGGATGAACAACAGACTAGATGGATGAACAGCTAGACAACAGACTAGATGGATGAACAACAGACTAGATGGATGAACAGCTAGACAACAGACTAGATGGATGAACAGCTAGACAACAGACTAGATGGATGAACAGCAGACTAGATGGATGAACAGCTAGACAACAGACTAGATGGATGAACAACAGACTAGATGGATGAACAGCTAGACAACAGACTAGATGGATGAACAACAGACTAGATGGATGAACAGCAGACTAGATGGATGAACAACAGACTAGATGGATGAACAACAGACTAGATGGATGAACAGCTAGACAACATACTAGATGGATGAACAACAGACTAGATGGATGAACAGCTAGACAACAGACTAGATGGATGAACAGCAGACTAGATGGATGAACAACAGACTAGATGGATGAACAACAGACTAGATGGATGAACAGCTAGACAACAGACTAGATGGATGAACAACAGACTAGATGGATGAACAACAGACTAGATGGATGAACAACAGACTAGATGGATGAACAACAGACTAGATGGATGAACAGCAGACTAGATGGATGAACAACAGACTAGATGGATGAACAACAGACTAGATGGATGAACAGCAGACTACATGGATGAACAACAGACTAGATGGATGAACAACAGACTAGATGGATGAACAGCAGACTAGATGGATGAACAGCTAGACAACAGACTAGATGGATGAACAACAGACTAGATGGATGAACAGCTAGACAACAGACTAGATGGATGAACAACAGACTAGATGGATGAACAGCAGACTAGATGGATGAACAACAGACTAGATGGATGAACAGCTAGACAACAGACTAGATGGATGAACAACAGACTAGATGGATGAACAGCAGACTAGATGGATGAACAGCTAGACAACAGACTAGATGGATGAACAGCAGACTAGATGGATGAACAGCAGACTAGATGGATGAACAGCAGACTAGATGGATGAACAGCAGACTAGATGGATGAACAACAGACTAGATGGATGAACAACAGACTAGATGGATAAACAACAGACTAGATGGATGAACAGCTAGACAACAGACTAGATGGATGAACAGCTAGACAACAGACTAGATGGATGAACAGCAGACTAGATGGATGAACAGCTAGACAACAGACTAGATGGATGAACAGCTAGACAACAGACTAGATGGATGAACAGCTAGACAACAGACTACATGGATGAACAGCTAGACAACAGACTAGATGGATGAACAACAGACTAGATGGATGAACAGCTAGACAACAGACTAGATGGATGAACAACAGACTAGATGGATGAACAACAGACTAGATGGATGAACAGCAGACTAGATGGATGAACAGCTAGACAACAGACTAGATGGATGAACAACAGACTAGATGGATGAACAGCTAGACAACAGACTAGATGGATGAACAACAGACTAGATGGATGAACAACAGACTAGATGGATGAACAACAGACTAGATGGATGAACAACAGACTAGATGGATGAACAGCAGACTAGATGGATGAACAACAGACTAGATGGATGAACAACAGACTAGATGGATGAACAACAGACTAGATGGATGAACAGCTAGACAACAGACTAGATGGATGAACAGCTAGACAACAGACTAGATGGATGAACAGCTAGACAACAGACTAGATGGATGAACAGCTAGACAACAGACTAGATGGATGAACAGCAGACTAGATGGATGAACAACAGACTAGATGGATGAACAACAGACTAGATGGATGAACAACATACTAGATGGATGAACAACAGACTAGATGGATGAACAACAGACTAGATGGATGAACAACAGACTAGATGGATGAACAACAGACTAGATGGATGAACAGCAGACTAGATGGATGAACAGCTAGACAACAGACTAGATGGATGAACAACAGACTAGATGGATGAACAGCTAGACAACAGACTAGATGGATGAACAGCTAGACAACAGACTATATGGATGAACAGCTAGACAACAGACTAGATGGATAGCTAGACAACAGACTAGCATGGATGAACAACAGACTAGATGGATGAACAGCTAGACAACAGACTAGATGGATGAACAACAGACTAGATGGATGAACAGCAGACTAGATGGATGAACAACAGACTAGATGGATGAACAACAGACTAGATGGATGAACAGCTAGACAACATACTAGATGGATGAACAACAGACTAGATGGATGAACAGCTAGACAACAGACTAGATGGATGAACAGCAGACTAGATGGATGAACAACAGACTAGATGGATGAACAACAGACTAGATGGATGAACAGCTAGACAACAGACTAGATGGATGAACAACAGACTAGATGGATGAACAACAGACTAGATGGATGAACAACAGACTAGATGGATGAACAACAGACTAGATGGATGAACAGCAGACTAGATGGATGAACAACAGACTAGATGGATGAACAACAGACTAGATGGATGAACAGCAGACTACATGGATGAACAACAGACTAGATGGATGAACAACAGACTAGATGGATGAACAGCAGACTAGATGGATGAACAGCTAGACAACAGACTAGATGGATGAACAACAGACTAGATGGATGAACAGCTAGACAACAGACTAGATGGATGAACAACAGACTAGATGGATGAACAGCAGACTAGATGGATGAACAACAGACTAGATGGATGAACAGCTAGACAACAGACTAGATGGATGAACAACAGACTAGATGGATGAACAGCAGACTAGATGGATGAACAGCTAGACAACAGACTAGATGGATGAACAGCAGACTAGATGGATGAACAGCAGACTAGATGGATGAACAGCAGACTAGATGGATGAACAGCAGACTAGATGGATGAACAACAGACTAGATGGATGAACAACAGACTAGATGGATAAACAACAGACTAGATGGATGAACAGCTAGACAACAGACTAGATGGATGAACAGCTAGACAACAGAATAGATGGATGAACAGCAGACTAGATGGATGAACAGCTAGACAACAGACTAGATGGATGAACAGCTAGACAACAGACTAGATGGATGAACAGCTAGACAACAGACTACATGGATGAACAGCTAGACAACAGACTAGATGGATGAACAGCTAGACAACAGACTAGATGGATGAACAACAGACTAGATGGATGAACAGCAGACTAGATGGATGAACAGCAGACTAGATGGATGAACAGCTAGACAACAGACTAGATGGATGAACAACAGACTAGATGGATGAACAGCTAGACAACAGACTAGATGGATGAACAACAGACTAGATGGATGGACAACAGACTAGATGGATGAACAACAGACTAGATGGATGAACAACAGACTAGATGGATGAACAGCAGACTAGATGGATGAACAACAGACTAGATGGATGAACAACAGACTAGATGGATGAACAACAGACTAGATGGATGAACAGCTAGACAACAGACTAGATGGATGAACAGCTAGACAACAGACTAGATGGATGAACAGCTAGACAACAGACTAGATGGATGAACAACAGACTAGATGGATGAACAGCAGACTAGATGGATGAACAGCTAGACAACAGACTAGATGGATGAACAACAGACTAGATGGATGAACAGCTAGACAACAGACTAGATGGATGAACAACAGACTAGATGGATGAACAGCAGACTAGATGGATGAACAACAGACTAGATGGATGAACAACATACTAGATGGATGAACAACAGACTAGATGGATGAACAACAGACTAGATGGATGAACAGCTAGACAACAGACTAGATGGATGAACAACAGACTAGATGGATGAACAGCAGACTAGATGGATGAACAACAGACTAGATGGATGAACAGCTAGACAACAGACTAGATGGATGAACAACAGACTAGATGGATGAACAACAGACTAGATGGATGAACAACAGACTAGATGGATGAACAACAGACTAGATGGATGAACAGCAGACTAGATGGATGAACAGCTAGACAACAGACTAGATGGATGAACAACAGACTAGATGGATGAACAACAGACTAGATGGATGAACAGCTAGACAACAGACTATATGGATGAACAGCTAGACAACAGACTAGATGAACAACAGACTACATGGATGAACAACAGACTAGATGGATGAACAACATACTAGATGGATGAACAACAGACTAGATGGATGAACAACAGACTAGATGGATGAACAACAGACTAGATGGATGAACAGCTAGACAACAGACTAGATGGATGAACAACAGACTAGATGGATGAACAACAGACTAGATGGATGAACAACAGACTAGATGGATGAACAGCTAGACAACAGACTAGATGGATGAACAGCTAGACAACAGACTAGATGGATGAACAACAGACTAGATGGATGAACAACAGACTAGATGGATGAACAGCAGACTAGATGGATGAACAGCAGACTAGATGGATGAACAGCAGACTAGATGGATGAACAGCTAGACAGCAGACTAGATGGATGAACAGCTAGACAGCAGACTAGATGGATGAACAGCTAGACAACAGACTAGATGGATGAACAACAGACTAGATGGATGAACAGCTAGACAACAGACTAGATGGATGAACAACAGACTAGATGGATGAACAGCAGACTAGATGGATGAACAACAGACTAGATGGATGAACAACAGACTAGATGGATGAACAACAGACTAGATGGATGAACAACAGACTAGATGGATGAACAACAGACTAGATGGATAAACAACAGACTAGATGGATAAACAACAGACTAGATGGATGAACAGCTAGACAACAGACTAGATGGATGAACAGCTAGACAACAGACTAGATGGATGAACAGCTAGACAACAGACTACATGGATGAACAGCTAGACAACAGACTAGATGGATGAACAGCTAGACAACAGACTAGATGGATGAACAACAGACTAGATGGATGAACAGCAGACTACATGGATGAACAGCTAGACAACAGACTAGATGGATGAACAACAGACTAGATGGATGAACAGCAGACTAGATGGATGAACGGCTAGACAACAGACTAGATGGATGAACAACAGACTAGATGGATGAACAGCTAGACAACAGACTAGATGGATGAACAACAGACTAGATGGATGAACAGCAGACTAGATGGATGAACAACAGACTAGATGGATGAACAACATACTAGATGGATGAACAACAGACTAGATGGATGAACAACAGACTAGATGGATGAACAGCTAGACAACAGACCAGATGGATGAACAACAGACTAGATGGATGAACAGCTAGACAACATACTAGATGGATGAACAACAGACTAGATGGATGAACAGCTAGACAACAGACTAGATGGATGAACAACAGACTAGATGGATGAACAGCAGACTAGATGGATGAACAACAGACTAGATGGATGAACAGCTAGACAACAGACTAGATGGATGAACAACAGACTAGATGGATGAACAACAGACTAGATGGATGAACAACAGACTAGATGGATGAACAGCTAGACAACAGACTAGATGGATGAACAACAGACTAGATGGATGAACAGCAGACTAGATGGATGAACAACAGACTAGATGGATGAACAGCTAGACAACAGACTAGATGGATGAACAA
Source organism: Salvelinus alpinus (assembly GCF_045679555.1). Lineage (NCBI taxonomy): Eukaryota > Metazoa > Chordata > Actinopteri > Salmoniformes > Salmonidae > Salvelinus > Salvelinus alpinus. The sequence continues at coordinate 4,838,378 of NC_092115.1, read as the reverse complement.
CAGACTAGATGGATGAACAACAGACTAGATGGATGAACAGCTAGACAACAGACTATATGGATGAACAGCTAGACAACAGACTAGATGGATGAACAGCAGACTAGATGGATGAACAGCTAGACAACAGACTAGATGGATGAACAACAGACTACATGGATGAACACCAGACTAGATGGATGAACAACAGACTAGATGGATGAACAACAGACTAGATGGATGAACAACAGACTAGATGGATGAACAGCAGACTAGCTGGATGAACAGCTAGACAACAGACTAGATGGATGAACAGCAGACTAGATGGATGAACAACAGACTATATGGATGAACAGCTAGACAACAGACTAGATGGATGAACAACAGACTAAATGGATGAACAGCAGACTAGATGGATGAACAACAGACTAGATGGATGAACAACAGACTCACTAGATGGATGAACAACAGACTAGATGGATGAACAGCAGACTAGATGGATGAACAGCTAGACAACAGACTAGATGGATGAACAACAGACTAGATGGATGAACAGCTAGACAACAGACTAGATGGATGAACAGCAGACTAGATGGATGAACAGCTAGACAACAGACTAGATGGATGAACAACAGACTAGATGGATGAACAGCAGACTAGATGGATGAACAGCTAGACAACAGACTAGATGGATGAACAACAGACTAGATGGATGAACAACAGACTAGATGGATGAACAGCTAGACAACAGACTAGATGGATGAACAGCTAGACAACAGACTAGATGGATGAACAACAGACTAGATGGATGAACAGCAGACTAGATGGATGAACAACAGACTAGATGGATGAACAACAGACTAGATGGATGAACAGCTAGGCAACAGACTAGATGGATGAACAACAGACTAGATGGATGAACAGCTAGGCAACAACAACAGATACAACGTCAACAGACCTGTCTGTGTTGCTCCAGGTGGTCCGAGGTGCCCGAGCGGTAGTTCCTTACGGAGAAGGCCACCTCCTTCATGTCATCACTGAGGTTCCGTGACAGCTGCAGCTCCAGAGACGAGGCGTACCCCACCGTGGGGATGGGACCCCCCACAGAGGGACCCCGCAGTCCCCCCCCACCCTCTAATAACTCCTTATGACAGAAAGGAGGCCACCTACCATCACCAAACACCTCGTCTGGACCTCCTACCCCCCCAATCCCGGAGGCACCCCCTACCTCACCAACACCCCCACCCCCTTGCCCCAAGGTTCCTTTGGGGTACAGGTAGTCTTGATCGGAGGGCCCGGGGGATCGGGTGGGGCTGTGGGAGACGTGGACCCCTGCTCCCCCTCCTATGTTACCCTCGTTGCCCCTGAGTGGGGAGCGCTGATGATGGGGTGGGCAGGGGGGCTCGTGGCTGGATTGGGTGTTAGTGGTCAAAGTCACGCTGGTGGTTAGGGACCACGAGGCCGGCTGGAACGGTTCTGGAAGTCAGAGAGAGAATGTGGAACGATTAGAACTACAATTCTAACTAATACCGCCATGGAACGTATTCTAGAACAGCCAATATCCCTCCCCTAAAAACACAGCTCTCTGGAACAATCCTTGGATAGCTTCTTTTTATTTTTTAAATTCTAAAATAAATGTATTCCTATGACTGAATTAAAAAGGAATGACTTAATGTAGATCCTTTCTAAGGACATGCAACTTAAAACGTTTCGTATCAAGACATTTTGATTTAAAAAAATTTTTTGACATCAGAGTAATCTTGAGGAAACTTTATGAGTCAGAAAATTATACTAGAAAAAAATATATAAAACTACTGGAACCAAGACTTAAAATTAACTGATATTGGCACAAGATGGAAGGAATGTTGGAACATAACTAACGGAATTACAGTTAATGAAAATCTAAGCTTAATCCAGCATAAACTAATGTATAGAATTCATTATACAAGAGATACAATTCCCAAATTCTACAGCCCACAGCAGAGTCATGTCTTCAGTGTAAAACTAACAATGACTCAATAATTCATGCCTTCTGGGAATGTTATGACGTCATAAAGTTATGGGCGGAGTTAGAAAGCTGTCTGTCAGAAGTATTACAACGTAAATGTACTTTTTAAATCAGTTTCTCTGCATATTTCTCGACATGACATACGAGGGTGAGATACCTGATGGGTCGGACGACACTTTTATCGTCAATCATCTTGAAAAAAAAACTAAAAAAACGTAAAAAAACCAAAATGGAAATCAACCAATCCGCCGTTGTTAAGACAACGGAAAGGTAAAATGCTTTATTATCTAAATGAATGAAAGTGCTTGGGCCACGTAGAGAAACAAAATGGTGCAGTTTGAGGCCATGAGGTGGAGAGTGATGCGGGCGCTGGAGATGGAGGGTGGGGGGGAGCAGGTGGGTCTGGGCAGGGGTGATGTTGTGGATGTTTGTGTGATGTTGTCGTTTGTATGTGTATGTTTTGTATTGTAAAAAAAATAAAAATAAAGTAATAAAAAACGTAAATGGTGGTGGTAAAAACAGACAGCATTAAACCATGAGCAACATCAGTACCTGAAGCGGGCCGTTCTGCCCAGGCCTCCATGGCTGTAGGGGTGTGGTGGCCTGGTGTCGGGGATGGGCCAGGGACAGGGAAGTCCCACCCTTTACTGTTGAACTCCTCAATGTACTTCAGGTCGTCAGGTGACAGGGGCGGAGTCACGTCGTCACGGCCACGGTCACCGTGACGACTCCTGTCAGGCAGGAAGGGAGAGCTGTCCATCAGACGCTGGAAGTCACTCATAGAACAGACCGACTTAGCCCTGTGGAGGAGGAGAGAAAAGTTTCAGATAAAAACACTTAACAATTACAAATATCTCTTGTCTAAACTACATGTTTACAGCCTCTCTTCACAGGTAGGACTGTCTCTGTCATATCTCTTGTCTAAACTACATGGTACAGCCTCTCTTCATAGGGCATAAACACATCTAGTTTGCTCTCCATAAAGGCCAGTTAATGCGTTTCATTTCCTTTCATCAGGGATCGCTATAAAATTATTCAATAATTAATCAGGCTGCAATGACTTGGATCACGTACCATTACGATCTTTCACAAAGAGCTATTCAACACGAACCACCAGGAAATATCACAGAGCTGCTTCACAGAGCTGCTTCACAGAGCTGCTTCAACACAAACCACCAGGAAATATCACAGAGCTGCTTCACAGAGCTGCTTCACAGAGCTGCTTCAAAGAGCTGCTTCACAGAGCTGCTTCACAGAGCTGCTTCAACACGAACCACCAGGAAATATCACAGAGCTGCTTCACAGAGATGCTTCAAAGAGCTGCTTGACAGAGCTGCTTCACAGAGCTGCTTCAAAGAGCTGCTTCACAGAGCTGCTTCAACACAAACCACCAGGAAATATCACAGAGCTGCTTCACAGAGCTGCTTCACAGAGCTGCTTCAACACAAACCACCAGGAAATATCAAAGAGCTGCTTCACAGAGATGCTTCACAGAGATGCTTCACAGAGCTGCTTCAACACAAACCACCAGGAAATATCACGTCTAACAGCAGTCATTTCTTTACCCATAGGATGTATCAGTACAGCAGACGTGTTTAAAATACAGTGAGTGGAGTTCAGAGAACACAACAGCCAAAAGCAGAAAGCACACCGATTGTAAATGATAAAATGGCAGCCTGTCTAGATAAGATAAGTGGAAACAATACCAGTAATAACATAATTTGGATGAATCTAGGTAAGTCACACTTACAGTAACAATAAGGATAGGTTGCCACAGTAACAATAAGGATAGGTTGTCACAGTAACAATAAGGATAGGTTGTCACAGTAACAATAAGGATAGGTTGTCACAGTAACATTAAGGATAGGTTGTCACAGTAACATTAAGGATAGGTTGTCACAGTAACAATAAGGATATGTTGTCACAGTAACATTAAGGATAGGTTGCCACAGTAACAATAAGGATAGGTTGTCACAGTAACAATAAGGATAGGTTGTCACAGTAACAATAAGGATAGGTTGTCACAGTAACAATAAGGATAGGTTGTCACAGTAACAATAAGGATAGGTTGTCACAGTAACAATAAGGATATGTTGTCACAGTAACATTAAGGATAGGTTGTCACAGTAACAATAAGGATAGGTTGTCACAGTAACATTAAGGATAGGTTGTCACAGTAACAATAAGGATAGGTTGTCACAGTAACATTAAGGATAGGTTGTCACAGTAACAATAAGGATAGGTTGTCACAGTAACAATAAGGATAGGTTGTCACAGTAACAATAAGGATAGGTTGTCACAGTAACAATAAGGATAGGTTGTCACAGTAACATTAAGGATAGGTTGTCACAGTAACATTAAGGATAGGTTGTCACAGTAACAATAAGGATATGTTGTCACAGTAACATTAAGGATAGGTTGCCACAGTAACAATAAGGATAGGTTGTCACAGTAACAATAAGGATAGGTTGTCACAGTAACAATAAGGATAGGTTGTCACAGTAACAATAAGGATAGGTTGTCACAGTAACAATAAGGATAGGTTGTCACAGTAACAATAAGGATATGTTGTCACAGTAACATTAAGGATAGGTTGTCACAGTAACAATAAGGATAGGTTGTCACAGTAACATTAAGGATAGGTTGTCACAGTAACAATAAGGATAGGTTGTCACAGTAACATTAAGGATAGGTTGTCACAGTAACAATAAGGATAGGTTGTCACAGTAACAATAAGGATAGGTTGTCACAGTAACATTAAGGATAGGTTGTCACAGTAACAATAAGGATAGGTTGTCACAGTAACAATAAGGATAGGTTGCCACAGTAACAATAAGGATAGGTTGTCACAGTAACAATAAGGATAGGTTGTCACAGTAACAATAAGGATAGGTTGTCACAGTAACAATAAGGATAGGTTGTCACAGTAACAATAAGGATAGGTTGTCACAGTAACAATAAGGATAGGTTGTCACAGTAACAATAAGGATAGGTTGTCACAGTAACAATAAGGATAGGTTGTCACAGTAACAATAAGGATAGGTTGTCACAGTAACATTAAGGATAGGTTGTCACAGTAACAATAAGGATAGGTTGTCACAGTAACAATAAGGATAGGTTGTCACAGTAACATTAAGGATAGGTTGTCACAGTAACAATAAGGATAGGTTGTCACAGTAACAATAAGGATAGGTTGTCACAGTAACAATAAGGATAGGTTGTCACAGTAACAATAAGGATAGGTTGTCACAGTAACAATAAGGATAGGTTGTCACAGTAACAATAAGGATAGGTTGTCACAGTAACAATAAGGATAGGTTGTCACAGTAACAATAAGGATAGGTTGCCACAGTAACAATAAGGATAGGTTGTCACAGTAACAATAAGGATAGGTTGAAACAGTAACATTAAGGATAGGTTGCCACAGTAACAATAAGGATAGGTTGTCACAGTAACAATAAGGATAGGTTGTCACAGTAACAATAAGGATAGGTTGCCACAGTAACAATAAGGATAGGTTGTCACAGTAACAATAAGGATAGATTGTCACAGTAACAATAAGGATAGGTTGTCACAGTAACAATAAGGATAGGTTGTCACAGTAACAATAAGGATAGGTTGTCACAGTAACATTAAGGATAGGTTGTCACAGTAACAATAAGGATAGGTTGTCACAGTAACAATAAGGATAGGTTGTCACAGTAACAATAAGGATAGGTTGTCACAGTAACAATAAGGATAGGTTGTCACAGTAACAATAAGGATAGGTTGTCACAGTAACAATAAGGATAGGTTGTCACAGTAACAATAAGGATAGGTTGTCACAGTAACAATAAGGATAGGTTGCCACAGTAACAATAAGGATAGGTTGTCACAGTAACAATAAGGATAGGTTGAAACAGTAACATTAAGGATAGGTTGCCACAGTAACAATAAGGATAGGTTGTCACAGTAACAATAAGGATAGGTTGTCACAGTAACAATAAGGATAGGTTGCCACAGTAACAATAAGGATAGGTTGTCACAGTAACAATAAGGATAGATTGTCACAGTAACAATAAGGATAGGTTGTCACAGTAACAATAAGGATAGGTTGTCACAGTAACAATAAGGATAGGTTGTCACAGTAACATTAAGGATAGGTTGTCACAGTAACAATAAGGATAGGTTGTCACAGTAACAATAAGGATAGGTTGTCACAGTAACATTAAGGATAGGTTGTCACAGTAACATTAAGGATAGGTTGTCACAGTAACAATAAGGATAGGTTGTCACAGTAACAATAAGGATAGGTTGTCACAGTAACATTAAGGATAGGTTGTCACAGTAACAATAAGGATAGGTTGTCACAGTAACAATAAGGATATGTTGTCACAGTAACATTAAGGATAGGTTGTCACAGTAACAATAAGGATAGGTTGTCACAGTAACAATAAGGATAGGTTGTCACAGTAACAATAAGGATAGGTTGTCACAGTAACAATAAGGATAGGTTGTCACAGTAACATTAAGGATAGGTTGTCACAGTAACAATAAGGATAGGTTGTCACAGTAACAATAAGGATAGGTTGTCACAGTAACATTAATGATAGGTTGTCACAGTAACATTAAGGATAGGTTGTCACAGTAACATTAAGGATAGGTTGTCACAGTAACAATAAGGATATGTTGTCACAGTAACAATAAGGATAGGTTGTCACAGTAACAATAAGGATAGGTTGTCACAGTAACAATAAGGATAGGTTGTCACAGTAACAATAAGGATAGGTTGTCACAGTAACAATAAGGATAGGTTGTCACAGTAACAATAAGGATAGGTTGTCACAGTAACAATAAGGATAGGTTGTCACAGTAACAATAAGGATAGGTTGTCACAGTAACATTAAGGATAGGTTGTCACAGTAACAATAAGGATAGGTTGTCACAGTAACAATAAGGATAGGTTGTCACAGTAACATTAAGGATAGGTTGTCACAGTAACAATAAGGATAGGTTGTCACAGTAACAATAAGGATAGGTTGTCACAGTAACAATAAGGATAGGTTGTCACAGTAACAATAAGGATAGGTTGTCACAGTAACAATAAGGATAGGTTGTCACAGTAACAATAAGGATAGGTTGTCACAGTAACAATAAGGATAGGTTGTCACAGTAACATTAAGGATAGGTTGTCACAGTAACATTAAGGATAGGTTGTCACAGTAACAATAAGGATAGGTTGTCACAGTAACATTAAGGATAGGTTGTCACAGTAACAATAAGGATATGTTGTCACAGTAACATTAAGGATAGGTTGTCACAGTAACAATAAGGATAGGTTGTCACAGTAACAATAAGGATAGGTTGTCACAGTAACAATAAGGATAGGTTGTCACAGTAACAATAAGGATAGGTTGTCACAGTAACAATAAGGATAGGTTGTCACAGTAACAATACGGATAGGTTGTCACAGTAACATTAAGGATAGGTTGTCACAGTAACATTAAGGATAGGTTGTCACAGTAACAATAAGGATAGGTTGTCACAGTAACAATAAGGATAGGTTGTCACAGTAACATTAAGGATAGGTTGTCACAGTAACAATAAGGATAGGTTGCCACAGTAACATTAAGGATAGGTTGTCACAGTAACAATAAGGATAGGTTGTCACAGTAACAATAAGGGTAGGTTGTCACAGTAACAATAAGGATAGGTTGTCACAGTAACATTAAGGATAGGTTGCCACAGTAACAATAAGGATAGGTTGTCACAGTAACATTAAGGATAGGTTGCCACAGTAACAATAAGGATAGGTTGTCACAGTAACAATAAGGATAGGTTGTCACAGTAACAATAAGGATAGGTTGTCACAGTAACATTAAGGATAGGTTGTCACAGTAACAATAAGGATAGGTTGTCACAGTAACATTAAGGATAGGTTGTCACAGTAACAATAAGGATAGGTTGCCACAGTAACAATAAGGATAGGTTGTCACAGTAACAATAAGGATAGGTTGTCACAGTAACAATAAGGATAGGTTGTCACAGTAACAATAAGGATAGGTTGTCACAGTAACAATAAGGATAGGTTGTCACAGTAACAATAAGGATAGGTTGTCACAGTAACAATAAGGATATGTTGTCACAGTAACAATAAGGATAGGTTGTCACAGTAACAATAAGGATAGGTTGTCACAGTAACATTAAGGATAGGTTGTCACAGTAACAATAAGGATAGGTTGTCACAGTAACAATAAGGATAGGTTGTCACAGTAACAATAAGGATAGGTTGTCACAGTAACAATAAGGATAGGTTGTCACAGTAACATTAAGGATAGGTTGCCACAGTAACAATAAGGATAGGTTGTCACAGTAACATTAAGGATAGGTTGCCACAGTAACAATAAGGATAGGTTGTCACAGTAACAATAAGGATAGGTTGTCACAGTAACAATAAGGATATGTTGTCACATTAACATTAAGGATAGGTTGTCACAGTAACAATAAGGATAGGTTGTCACAGTAACATTAAGGATAGGTTGTCACAGTAACAATAAGGATAGGTTGCCACAGTAACAATAAGGATAGGTTGTCACAGTAACAATAAGGATAGGTTGTCACAGTAACAATAAGGATAGGTTGTCACAGTAACAATAAGGATAGGTTGTCACAGTAACAATAAGGATAGGTTGTCACAGTAACAATAAGGATAGGTTGTCACAGTAACAATAAGGATATGTTGTCACAGTAACAATAAGGATAGGTTGTCACAGTAACAATAAGGATAGGTTGTCACAGTAACATTAAGGATAGGTTGTCACAGTAACAATAAGGATAGGTTGTCACAGTAACAATAAGGATAGGTTGTCACAGTAACATTAAGGATAGGTTGTCACAGTAACAATAAGGATAGGTTGCCACAGTAACAATAAGGATAGGTTGTCACAGTAACATTAAGAATAGGTTGTCACAGTAACAATAAGGATAGGTTGTCACAGTAACATTAAGGATAGGTTGTCACAGTAACAATAAGGATAGGTTGTCACAGTAACATTAAGGATAGGTTGTCACAGTAACATTAAGGATAGGTTGTCACAGTAACAATAAGGATATGTTGTCACAGTAACAATAAGGATATGTTGCCACAGTAACAATAAGGATAGGTTGTCACAGTAACAATAAGGATAGGTTGTCACAGTAACAATAAGGATAGGTTGCCACAGTAACATTAAGGATAGGTTGCCACAGTAACAATAAGGATAGGTTGTCACAGTAACATTAAGGATATGTTGTCACAGTAACAATAAGGATAGGTTGTCACAGTAACATTAAGGATAGGTTGTCACAGTAACATTAAGGATAGGTTGTCACAGTAACATTAAGGATAGGTTGTCACAGTAACAATAAGGATAGGTTGTCACAGTAACAATAAGGATAGGTTGTCACAGTAACAATAAGGATAGGTTGTCACAGTAACATTAAGGATAGGTTGTCACAGTAACAATAAGGATAGGTTGTCACAGTAACAATAAGGATAGGTTGTCACAGTAACAATAAGGATAGGTTGTCACAGTAACAATAAGGATAGGTTGTTACCTGAGCAGGCTGCCAAAACCAATCTCCTCCTCCTCCTCTTGGTACATAGAGGGACCCTCTCTGTCTGGGATCTCATTCAGAGCCTGAAATCTCACACACAGACAGACACACACACACACACACACACACACACACACACACACACACACACACACACACACACACACACACACACACACACACACACACACACACACACACACACACACACACACACACACACACACACACACACAGTGTTAGTGCAAGGCTGGAACAAAACCATGCACTGGACCAGTATTGAAAAAGACCACTCTTTTGAGGTCTGAAAACGCTTTAGGAGTGAAATGTTACTTTTATACACTCCTGGGTTATGTCCCAAATGGCTCCCCATTCCCTAAAAATAGTGCACTACTATAGACTTGAGCCCTATTCTTTATTTAGTGCACTAATGTTGACCAGAGCCCTATTCCCTATATAGTGCACTACTTTAGACCAGGGCCCTATTCCCTATATAGTGCACTACTTTAGACCAGAGCCCTATTCCCTATATAGTGCACTACTTTAGACCAGAGCCCTATTCCCTATATAGTGCACTACTTTAGACCAGGGCCCTATTCCCTATATAGTGCACTACTTTAGACCAGAGCCCTATTCCCTATATAGTGCACTACTTTAGACCAGAGCCCTATTCCCTATATAGTGCACTACTATAGACCAGAGCCCTATTCCCTATATAGTGCACTACTTTAGACCAGAGCCCTATTCCCTATATAGTGCACTACTTTAGACCAGAGCCCTATTCCCTATATAGTGCACTACTTTAGACCAGAGTCCTATTCCCTGTATAGTGCACTACTATAGACCAGAGCCCTATTCCCTATATAGTGCACTACTTTAGATCAGAGCCCTATTCCCTATATAGTGCACTACTTTAGACCAGAGCCCTATTTCCTATATAGTGCACTACTATAGACCAGAGCCCTATTCCCTATATTGTACACTACTATAGACCAGAGCCCTATTCCCTATATAGTGCACTACTTTAGACCAGAGTCCTATTCCCTGTATAGTGCACTACTATAGACCAGAGCCCTATTCCCTATATAGTGCACTACTTTAGATCAGAGCCCTATTCCCTATATAGTGCACTACTTTAGACCAGAGCCCTATTTCCTATATAGTGCACTACTATAGACCAGAGCCCTATTCCCTATATAGTGCACTACTATAGACCACATCCCTATTCCCTATATAGTGCACTACTTTAGACCAGAGTCCTATTCCCTATATAGTGCACTACTTTAGACCAGAGTCCTATTCCCTGTATAGAGCACTACTATAGACCAGGACCCTATATAGTGCACTACTATAGACCAGAGCCCTATTCCCTATATAGTGCACTACTTTAGACCAGAGCCCTAAGATAAGAATTTCACTGTGAGGTCTACTACACCTGTTGTATTCAGCATTTCACTGTAAGGTCTACTACACCTGTTGTATTCAGAATTTCACTGTAAGGTCTACTACACCTGTTGTATTCAGCATTTCACTGTGAGGTCTACTACACCTGTTGTATTCAGCATTTCACTGTAAGGTCTACTACACCTGTTGTATTCAGCATTTCACTGTGAGGTCTACTACACCTGTTGTATTCAGCATTTCACTGTAAGGTCTACTACACCTGTTGTATTCAGTATTTCACTGTAAGGTCTACTACACCTGTTGTATTCAGCATTTCACTGTAAGGTCTACTACACCTGTTGTATACAGCATTTTACTGTGAGGTCTACTACACCTGTTGTATTCAGCATTTCAATGTGAGGTCTACTACACCTGTTGTATTCAGCATTTCACTGTGAGGTCTACTACACCTGTTGTATTCAGCATTTCACTGTAAGGTCTACTACACCTGTTGTATTCAGCATTTCACTGTAAGGTCTACTACACCTGTTGTATTCAGCATTTCACTGTGAGGTCTACTACACCTGTTGTATTCAGCATTTCACTGTAAGGTCTACTACACCTGTTGTATTCAGCATTTCACTGTAAGGTCTACTACACCTGTTGTATTCAGCATTTCACTGTGAGGTCTACTACACCTGTTGTATTCAGCATTTCACTGTAAGGTCTACTACACCTGTTGTATTCAGCATTTCACTGTAAGGTCTACTACACCTGTTGTATTCAGCATTTCACTGTAAGGTCTACTACACCTGTTGTATTCAGCATTTCACTGTGAGGTCTACTACACCTGTTGTATTCAGCATTTCACTGTAAGGTCTACTACACCTGTTGTATTCAGCATTTCACTGTAAGGTCTACTACACCTGTTGTATTCAGTATTTCACTGTGAGGTCTACTACACCTGTTGTATTCAGCATTTCGCTGTGAGGTCTACTACACCTGTTGTATTCAGCATTTCACTGTAAGGTCTACTACACCTGTTGTATTCAGTATTTCACTGTGAGGTCTACTACACCTGTTGTATTCAGCATTTTACTGTGAGGTCTACTACACCTGTTGTATTCAGCATTTCACTGTAAGGTCTACTACACCTGTTGTATTCAGTATTTCACTGTGAGGTCTACTACACCTGTTGTATTCAGCATTTTACTGTGAGGTCTACTACACCTGTTGTATTCAGCATTTCACTGTAAGGTCTACTACACCTGTTGTATTCAGTATTTCACTGTAAGGTCTACACTTGTTGTATTCAGCATTTCACTGTGAGGTCTACTACACCTGTTGTATTCAGCATTTCACTGTAAGGTCTACTACACCTGTTGTATTCAGCATTTCACTGTAAGGTCTACTACACCTGTTGTATTCAGCATTTCACTGTAAGGTCTACTACACCTGTTGTATTCAGCATTTCACTGTGAGGTCTACTACACCTGTTGTATTCAGCATTTCACTGTAAGGTCTACTACACCTGTTGTATTCAGTATTTTACTGTGAGGTCTACTACACCTGTTGTATTCAGCATTTCACTGTAAGGTCTACTACACCTGTTGTATTCAGCATTTCACTGTAAGGTCTACTACACCTGTTGTATTCAGCATTTAACTGTAAGGTCTACTACACCTGTTGTATTCAGCATTTCACTGTGAGGTCTACTACACCTGTTGTATTCAGCATTTCACTGTAAGGTCTACTACACCTGTTGTATTCAGCATTTCACTGTAAGGTCTACTACACCTGTTGTATTCAGCATTTCACTGTAAGGTCTACTACACCTGTTGTATTCTGCATTTCACTGTAAGGTCTACTACACCTGTTGTATTCAGCATTTCACTGTAAGGTCTACTACACCTGTTGTATTCAGCATTTCACTGTGAGGTCTACTACACCTGTTGTATTCAGCATTTCACTGTAAGGTCTACTACACCTGTTGTATTCAGCATTTCACTGTAAGGTCTACTACACCTGTTGTATTCAGCATTTCACTGTAAGGTCTACTACACCTGTTGTATTCTGCATTTCACTGTAAGGTCTACTACACCTGTTGTATTCAGCATTTCACTGTAAGGTCTACTACACCTGTTGTATTCAGCATTTCACTGTGAGGTCTACTACACCTGTTGTATTCAGCATTTCACTGTAAGGTCTACTACACCTGTTGTATTCAGTATTTTACTGTGAGGTCTACTACACCTGTTGTATTCAGCATTTCACTGTAAGGTCTACTACACCTGTTGTATTCAGCATTTCACTGTGAGGTCTACTACACCTGTTGTATTCAGCATTTCACTGTGAGGTCTACTACACCTGTTGTATTCAGCATTTCACTGTAAGGTCTACTACACCTGTTGTATTCAGCATTTCACTGTAAGGTCTACTACACCTGTTGTATTCAGCATTTAACTGTAAGGTCTACTACACCTGTTGTATTCAGCATTTCACTGTGAGGTCTACTACACCTGTTGTATTCAGCATTTCACTGTAAGGTCTACTACACCTGTTGTATTCAGCATTTCACTGTAAGGTCTACTACACCTGTTGTATTCAGCATTTCACTGTGAGGTCTACTACACCTGTTGTATTCAGCATTTCACTGTAAGGTCTACACTTGTTGTATTCAGCGCATGTGACAATTAACATTTGATTTGATTTGATATGGCTCTGGTCAGAGCAGTATACTATATAGGGAATTACATTTACATTTACATTTTAGTCATTTAGTAGACGCTCTTATCCAGAGCGACTTACAGTAGAGTGCATACATTTTATTACATTTTTTACATACTGAGACAAGGATATCCCTACCAGCCAAACCATCCCTACCGGCCAAACCCTCCCTAACCCGGACGACGCTATGCCAATTGTGCGTCGCCCCACGGATCTCCCGGTTGCGGCCGGCTGCGACAGAGCCTGGGCGCGAACCCAGCCCAGCCTGGGCGCGAACCCAGAGACTCTGGTGGCGCAGCTAGCACTGCGATGCAGTGCCCTAGACCACTGCGCCACCCGGGAGACTATGTCAGAACAATTAGTTCTGACATGTCTCACCTGGATTTGATTTGATTTGATATGGCTCTGGTCAGAGCAGTATACTATATAGGGAATTAGTTCTGACATGTCTCACCTGGATTTGATTTGATTTGATATGGCTCTGGTCAGAGCAGTATGCTATATAGGGAATTAGTTCTGACATGCCTCACCTGGTTCATACAGGGGAACCTCTTGTCAGGGTCCAGTCTGCAGGGAGGTGGGGCCATCAGGCCACCCAGGGGGTCCAGTGTCAGAGCGTCCAGGAAAAGGTTCTCCGTTGGGCCTCGGAACCTCACTACAGCCCCCTGCTCTTCGTGGGCCTCCGAGTCCGAGTGGGAGCGGGTGGGGAGGGAAACAGGGCCTGGGATGGCAGAGCGAGTAAAGCGTGGTGACCTTGGGGAGCGAGGGGCCTTACATGGGCTCTCCTGGGGGGAAAAGACACCTCTGTGTCCTCCTGCTCTCTCCCCTTCTTTGACGTCGGATGGTGAGCCCTCGCTGCCCCTCCGTACGTTAAGCTCTCTCTGTAGCTGTGGGGGGTGGAGAGAGAGAAGAGGAGAGGAGAGAGAGAGAGAAAGGAAGGAGGGAAGAGAGGAGAGGGAAGAGAGAGAGGAGGAGACGGAGGGGAAGACAGGGAGGCGAAGAGAGAGAGAGACGGAGGGAAGGAGGAGAGGAGAGGAGAGGAGAGGAGAGGAGAGGAGAGGAGAGGAGAGGAGAGGAGAGGAGAGGAGAGGAGAGGAGAGGAGAGGGAGGTGAATGATGAAAAACAAAATGTACATAGTCACAATTTTCAGTGATCATATTATAATGCCATAAGCATCAATATAACACTGTGAGACATTGTTCCTTCTTCTTCTGAGATATTAATTATACTAAGACTTAATTATTACTAACTCTGTGTATCTTATGCATTTCTCAGACATATAATGGTGTGAATATTCGCCCTAGGGGCTTCTTCTATTCCTTTCCTCTTCTTCCCCCTATCTCTCCCTCCTATCTTCCTCTTCTTCTTCCCCCTCTCTCTCCCTCTTTTCCACCCTCTTCCCCTTCCCCATCTCTCTCCCTCTTTTCCACCCTCTTCCCCTTCCCCATCTCTCTCCCTCCTATCTTCCTCTTCATCTTCCCCCTCTCTCTCCCTCTTTTCCACCCTCTTCCCCCTCCCCCTCTCTCTCCCTCTTTCCCCCCCTCTTCCCCTTCCTCCTCTCCCCCATTTCCCCTTCCCCATCTCTCTCCCTCCTCTTCCCCTCTTCCCCTTTCCCCTATCTCTCCCTCCTCTCCCCCTTCCTCTCTCTCCCTCCTTTCTCCCCCCTGCCCTCCCTCTCTCCCCTCATCTCCCTCCTCTCCACCTTCCCCTCATCTCCGCCCCACCTCCTCTCCCTCCTTTCTCCCTTCCCCTCCTCTCTCCCCCTCCCCCTCCCTCCCTTCCTCTCCCACCTCTCTCCCTCCTCTTTCCCTTCCCCTCCTCTCTCCCCCTCCCCCTCCCTCCCCTCCTCTCCCTCCTCTTTCCCTTCACCTCCTCTCTCCCCCTGCCCCTCCTCACCCTCTCCATCTCGTGGTGCATGTTTCTCATGTTGCTGTCCCACTCTTGTCTCTCCCGGTCAAAGCGTTCCAGCAGGTCTCTCCTCTCCCTCCCCCACCTCTTCTCTCCATGCTGCAGCTTCCAGTGGAGGTCCAGGGAGGTGCTGTGGCTCTCGGCCAGGAGGCAACGATGCTCCTCTCGCTCCTGTTTAAAGGCCCAGTCTGAGTCTCCTCCTCCTCCTCCTCCCTGCGTCTCTCCTCTGGCCTCTCCGCTCACCTCTCCTTTCTCTTCTTGTCTCTCCTCTTCCAGCTGATTGAACACAGAACAGACAGGCAATATATTAGTACAGCTGAAGAGCAATCCTTAACAATGTGGTGAAGTATTAGGATGGGTCCTTCTCCTGACCGTGTGAGCTGACCAGGAGAAACTCAGTCTGTCAGATGACCTGAATACAATCCGTCTGTCAGATGACCTGACTACAATCAGTCTGTCAGATGACCTGACTACAACCAGTCTGTCAGATGACCTGACTACAATCAGTCTGTCAGATGACCTGACTACAATCAGTCTGTCAGATGACCTGACTACAATCAGTCTGTCGGATGACCTGACTACAATCAGTCTGTCAGATGACCTGACTACAACCAGTCTGTCAGATGACCTGACTACCTGACTACAATCAGTCTGTCAGATGACCTGACTACAATCAGTCTGTCAGATGACCTGACTACAATCAGTCTGTCAGATGACCTGACTACAATCAGTCTGTCGGATGACCTGACTACAATCAGTCTGTCAGATGACCTGACTACAATCAGTCTGTCAGATGACCTGACTACAATCAGTCTGTCGGATGACCTGACTACAATCAGTCTGTCAGATGACCTGACTACAATCAGTCCGTCAGATGACCTGACTACAATCAGTCTGTCAGATGACCTGACTACAATCAGTCTGTCGGATGACCTGACTACAATCAGTCCGTCAGATGACCTGACTACAATCAGTCCGTCAGATGACCTGACTACAATCAGTCTGTCAGATGACCTGACTACAATCAGTCTGTCAGATGGATGACCTGACTACAATCAGTCTGTCAGATGGATGACCTGACTACAATCAGTCCGTCAGATGACCTGACTACAATCAGTCTGTCAGATGGATGACCTGACTACAATCAGTCTGTCAGATGACCTGACTACAATCAGTCTGTCAGATGACCTGACTACAATCAGTCTGTCAGATGGATGACCTGACTACAATCAGTCTGTCAGATGACCTGACTACAATCAGTCCGTCAGATGACCTGACTACAATCAGTCTGTCAGATGGATGACCTGACTACAATCAGTCCGTCAGATGACCTGACTACAATCAGTCTGTCAGATGACCTGACTACAATCAGTCTGTCAGATGACCTGACTACAATCAGTCTGTCAGATGACCTGACTACAATCAGTCCGTCAGATGACCTGACTACAATCAGTCTGTCAGATGACCTGACTACAATCAGTCCGTCAGATGACCTGACTACAATCAGTCTGTCGGATGACCTGACTACAATCAGTCTGTCGGATGACCTGACTACAATCAGTCTGTCAGATGACCTGAATACAATCAGTCTGTCAGATGACCTGACTACAATCAGTCTGTCAGATGACCTGAATACAATCAGTCTGTCAGATGACCTGACTACAATCAGTCTGTCAGATGACCTGACTACAATCAGTCTGTCAGATGACCTGACTACAATCAGTCTGTCAGATGACCTGACTACAATCAGTCTGTCGGATGACCTGACTACAATCAGTCTGTCAGATGACCTGAATACAATCAGTCTGTCAGATGACCTGACTACAATCAGTCTGTCAGATGACCTGAATACAATCAGTCTGTCAGATGACCTGAATACAATCCGTCTGTCAGATGACCTGACTACAATCAGTCTGTCGGATGACCTGACTACAATCAGTCCGTCAGATGACCTGACTACAATCAGTCTGTCAGATGACCTGAATACAATCAGGTTGATAGTTTGCTAAATATGTGTTATTAGATGGAAGTTATTTGTGTTGTGAACAGATATCTACGATATATATTTTCAGCAGCCTGTATTGTGAAACGGCAGTGAAAACGGACTACAAAAACCCTCCACATAGTTTTATAAGGAGTTGATAAAAGGAACCAGAGGAAGAAACCCTCCGGCCATAGGAAATAGGAAATAGCAAATAGGAAATAATTTGCAAAACTGCTGTGGCTATGAACAACATGTTTTTTTATTATTGAATGGATATGCAATAAAGAGATTTATAATTTGTGTTGGCTCACTGGGTTTTAGACTAAATGTTGGAGCTCAAACACAAAAACTGGACACGGTTGGTTCTACTCAGACAAAATTGACTGTCGTGAGCGAAGACGAACCTCACAAGTGTTAACATAGTTCTGTCTCAGCGCTGCGGTCTCTTTAAAAAGGTGGCCAGGCGTCATCTGTCACTGTGTTGGATCATTAATGACCTCAAGAACGAGAGGAAGGTAGGATACATATTTAGGCCCCTTTGACTGCAGACAGCACCATATGTGTACCTGAGCAACATCACACTTCATCACCAGCCGTTCACTTCTCAGGAGTCAGGAGACCGTCAGGTCTACATTAACATATTATCCATATACTTACTGTAACTATGTCCCAGCTCCTGCTGTTGTTATGGATAGGGGGCAGCATTTTCACGTTTGGATGAATAGCATGCCCAGAGTAAACTGCCTGCTATTCAGTCCCAGATGCTAATATATGCATAGTATTATTAGTATTGGATAGAAAACTGACGTTTTCTAAAACTGTTTTAATGATGTCTGTGAGTATAACAGAACTCATATGGCAGGCAAAAACCTGAGAAAAAATCCAAACAGGAAGTGGGAAATCTGAGGTTTGTAGTTTTTGAACTCAGCCCTATCGAATTCACAGTGGGATATGGGTTATGTTGCACTTCCTAAGGCTTCCACTAGATGTCAACCGTCTGTAGAACGTTGTTTCAGGCTTCTCATGTGAAGGGGGCCGGATGGGAGCTGTTTTACTAAGGGGTCCGCCTACAGCCTCGTTCTCAGTCATGCGCATTTCACATGAGAGGTAGCTCTCGTTCCAGTGCTTTTCTACAGACAATGGAATTCTCCGGTTGGAACAGTATTGCACTTTTATGATAAAAACATCCTAAAGATTGATTCTATACTTAGTTTGACAAGTTTCTTCGACCTGTAATATAACTTTTTGAACGTTTCATCCGACTGGACCTGAACGGCGTTTGGATTTGTTTACCAACAAAAGAAGCTGTTTGGACATAATTGATGGACTTTATGGAACAAATCAAACATTTATTGTCGAACTGGGATTCCTGGGAGTGCATTCTGATGAAGATCATCAAAGGTAAGTGAATATTTATAATGCTATTTCAGACTAATGTTGACGGCGCAACATGGCGGTTATTTTTTGTTTTTGTTTTGGGCTCTGAGCGCCGTACTCAGATTGTGCTTTTTCCATAAAGTGTTTTTGAAATCTGACACAGCGGTTGCATTAAGGAGAAGTTTATCTATATTTGCATGTATAACACATGTATTTTCATCAACATTTATAATGAGTTTGTCTGTAGATTCACGTGGCTCTCTGCAATATCACTGCATGTTTTGGAACTACTGAACATAACACGCCAATGTAAAATAAGATTTTTGGATATAAATATGAACTTTACCAAACAAAACATACATGTATTGTGTAACATGAAATCCTATGAGTGTCATCTGATGAAGATCATCAAAGGTTAGTGATTCATTTTATCTCTATTTGTGCTTTTTTCCCCCCCTCTCTTTGGCAGGGAAAATGGCTGCCTTAAAGAGGCAGCATCACTGGGATGTAGATGGCTGCCTTAAAGAGATTAAAGAGACAGCATCACTGGGATGTAGACGTCTGCCTGAAAGAGGCAGCATCACTGGGACGGAGATGTTGTCTCTTTAATCTCTTTAAGGCAGCCATCTACATCCCAGTGATGTTGTCTCTTTAATCTCTTTAAGGCAGACATCTACATCCCAGTGATGCTGTCTCTTTAATCTCTTTAAGGCTGACATCTACATCCCAGTGATGCTGTCTCTTTAAGGCAGACATCTACATCCCAGTGATGCTGTCTCTTTAAGGCAGCCATCTACATCCCAGTGATGATGTCTCTTTAAGGCAGCCATCTACATCCCAGTGATGCTGTCTCTTTAAGGCAGCCATCTACATCCCAGTGATGCTGTCTCTTTAATCTCTTTAAGGCAGACTAACATCCCAGTGATGCTGTCTCTTTAAGGCAGACATCTACCTCCCAGTGATGCTGTCTCTTTAATCTCTTTAAGGCAGACTAACATCCCAGTGATGCTGTCTCTTTAAGGCAGACATCTACCTCCCAGTGATGCTGTCTCTTTAATCTCTTTAAGGCAGACATCTACATCCCAGTGATGCTGTCTCTTAAATCTCTTTAAGACAGACATCTACATCCCAGTGATGCTGTCTCTTTAAGGCAGCCATCTACATCCCAGGGATGCTGTCTCTTTAAGGCAGACATCTACCTCCCAGTGATGCTGTCTCTTTAATCTCTTTAAGGCAGACATCTACATCCCAGTGATGCTGTCTCTTTAATCTCTTTAAGGCAGACATCTACATCCCAGTGATGCTGTCTCTTAAATCTCTTTAAGACAGACATCTACATCCCAGTGATGCTGTCTCTTAAATCTCTTTAAGGCTGACATCTACATCCCAGTGATGCTGTCTCTTTAAGGCAGCCATCTACATCCCAGGGATGCTGTCTCTTTAAGGCAGCCATCTACATCCCAGGGATGCTGTCTCTTTAAGGCAGACATCTACGTCCCAGTGATGCTGTCTCTTTAAGGCAGACATCTACATCCCAGTGATGCTGTCTCTTTAAGGCAGCCATCTACATCCCAGGGATGCTGTCTCTTTAAGGCAGCCATCTACATCCCAGGGATGCTGTCTCTTTAAGGCAGACATCTACGTCCCAGGGCTGCTGTCTCTTTAATCTCTTTAAGGCAGACATCTTGAGTAAGTTACCTGAGCAACGTGACACTTTATCTCGGCCGATTTAACCTTCCAGGATATCTTGTTGTTGGCGTAGCTGTGTGTCTGTGTGTGTGTGTGTGTGTGTGTGTGTGTGTGTGTGTGTGTGTGTGTGTGTGTGTGTGTGTGTGTGTGTGTGTGTGTGTGTGTGTGTGTGTGTGTGTGTGTGTGTGTGTTCGTGCCTGGATTAGAGTTACCTGAGCAACGTGACACTTCATCTCTGCCCATTTGACCTCCCAGGAAGCCTTGTCGTTGGCGTAGTTCTGCTGCAGCTGGCACCTCCTGCTCTCCTCCTCCCTCAACTCTGACCTGAACTCCTCTAACAGGGAGCGCACCGCCTGGAGCACCCTACGGTTCTCACCCGCCTGGAGAGGAGGAGGAGCGGGGGAGGAAGAGGGGGAGGAAGAGGGGGAGGCGAGAGAGGAGGAGGAGGTGAGGGAGGGGTCGAGGAAAGGGGAGAGGAGGAGGAGGAGGAGGAGGAGGAGGAGGGGAGGTGAAAGAGAGAGAATGAAACGGGGTCATGCATTTATTCAAGATATCATTGTGTCCTTTCTATTTACCTAATAATGTCAGCTGTTTCAAACACAAGTCATGCTTTTAATTTCCAAGTTCATCGACACAAACTATAACTCTACACCACTTACTAAACTCAGCAAAAAATTAAATGTCCATTTTTCAGGACCTTGTCTTTCAAAGATAATTCGTAAAAATCCAAATAACTTCACAGATCTTCATTGTAAAAGGTTTAGACACTGTTTCCCATGCTTGTTCAATGAACCATAAACAATTAATGAACATACACCTGTGGAACGGTCATTAAGACACTAACAGCTTACAGACGGTAGGCAATTAAGGTCACAGTTATGAAAACTCAGGACACTAAAGAGGCCTTTCTACTGACTCTGAAAAACACCAACAGAAAGATGCCCAGGGTCCCTGCTCATCTGCGTGAACGTGCCTTAGACATGCTGCAAGGAGGCATGAGGACTGCAGATGTGGCCAGGGCAATAAATTGCAATGTCCGTACTGTGAGACGCCTAAGACAGAGCTACAGGGAGACAGGACGGACAGCTGATCGTCCTCGCAGTGGCAGACCACGTGTAACAACACCTGCACAGGGTCGGTACATCTGAACATCACACCTGCGGGACAGGTACAGGATGGCAACAACAACTGCCCGAGTTACACCAGGAACGCACAATCCCTCCATCAGTGCTCAGACTGTCCGCAATAGGCTGAGAGAGGCTGGACTGAGGGCTTGTAGGCCTGTTGTAAGGCAGGTCCTCACCAGACATCACCAGCAACAACGTCACCTATGGGCACAAACCCACCATCGCTGGACCAGACAGGACTGGGGAAAAGTGCTCTTCACTGACGAGTCGCGGTTTTGTCTCACCAGGGGTGATGGTTGGATTCGCGTTTATCGTCGAAGGAATGAACATTACACCGAGGCCTGTACTCTGGAGCGGGATCGATTTGGAGGTGGAGGGTCCATCATGGTCTGGGGCGGTGTGTCACAGCATCATCGGACTGAGCTTGTTGTCATTGAGGGTAATCTCAACGCTGTGCGTTACAGGGAAGACATCCTCCTCCCTCATGTGGTACCCTTCCTGCAGGCTCATCCTGACATGACCCTCCAGCATGACAATGCCACCAGCCATACTACTCGTTCTGTGTGATTTCCTGCAAGTGCATGTGCATGTCAATGTTCTGCCATGGCCAGCGAAGAGCCCAGATCTCAATCCCATTGAGCACGTCTGGGACCTGGTGGATCGGAGGGTGAGGGCTAGGGCCATTCCCCCCAGAAATGTCCGGGAACTTGCAGGTGCCTTGGTGGAAGAGTGGGGAAACATCTTACAGCAAGAACTGGCAAATCTGGTGCAGTCCATGAGGAGGAGATGCACTGCAGTACTTAATGCAGCTGGTGGCCACACCAGATACTGACTGTTACTTTTGATTTTAACCCCCATTTGTTCAGGGACAAATTATTCAATTTCTGCTAGTCACATGTCTGTGGAACTTGTTCAGCTTATGTCTCAGTTGTTGAATGTTGTTATGTTCATACAAATATTTACACATGTTAACTTTGCTGAAAAATAAACTCAGTTGACAGTGAGAGGACGTTTTTTTAATGTTGGTTAGCACTAGGCTCTGCTGCAATTCATTTGTTTATTAGGATCCCTCATTAGCTTTTTGCAGAAGCAGCAGCTACTCTTCCTGGGGGTCCACAAAAAAAACAGCATGACAAGTTACAAAACACTGATAGACTGATAGACAAGGAGAGTCACGCACATTAAAGTACAACCACATACAAACAATACCACAACACAACAAAATAATGTGTGTGTTAGAGTGTGTCCCTCCTCACAGTCCCGCTGTTCCAAGAGATGTTGTTTGTTTTTAAAGGTCGTTTTTCTGTGAGACGCCTAAGACAGAGGCATGCGATCATGCCTCTGTATAATACCGTGAGTTGCCGTGAATTCATTTTGGACTTGGGGAACTGTGAAGAGACCTCTGGTGGCATGTCTTGTTTGGGGTATGTATGGATGTATGAACTATATTGATTATGCAGATCGGGAATTTTAAATCACAGTAATATTTCTCATAAAAACTAGAAGAGAAGCAATTAATCTCTCTTCAACCCTCAACCAGGAAAGACTGTCATGCATGTTGTTGATGTTAGTTGTGTGTGTGTAGTTAAGGGCAAGGTGTCCTGCTCTGTTCTGAGACGGCTGCAGCTTTGCTGTAGTTCACCATATTACCAGACAGTAATCAAGATGGGACAAGACCAGAGGCTGAATCAACAAGTACCGTTGATTTGTGTCACATATTTATCAGATGTTATTGGTCCATACACATATTTAACAGATGTTATTGGTCCATACACATATTTAACAGATGTTATTGGTCCATACACATATTTAACAGATGTTATTGGTCCATACACATATTTAACAGATGTTATTGGTCCATACACATATTTAACAGATGTTATTGGTCCATACACATATTTAACAGATGTTATTGGTCCATACACATATTTAACAGATGTTATTGGTCCATACACATATTTAACAGATGTTATTGGTCCATACACATATTTAACAGATGTTATTGGTCCATACACATATTTAACAGATGTTATTGGTCCATACACATATTTAACAGATGTTATTGGTCACATATTGATCAGATGTTATTGGTCACATATTTATCAGATGTTATTGGTCACATATTGATCAGATGTTATTGGTCACATATTTATCAGATGTTATTGGTCCATATTTATCAGATGTTATTGGTCACATATTTATCAGATGTTATTGGTCCATACACATATTTATCAGATGTTATTGGTCCATATTTATCAGATGTTATTGGTCCATATTTATCAGATGTTATTGGTCCATACACATATTTATCAGATGTTATTGGTCCATACACATATTTAACAGATGTTATTGGTCCATACTGTAACAGCTTTCTTCTGTGGTGGACGAAGGAGAGGACCAAAGCGCAGCGTGGTTAGTGTTCATCATCTTTAATAACAACAAAAAACGTGAACACTACAAAATACAAAACAATAAATGTGGAAAAACCGAAACAGTCCTATCTGGTGCATAGAACACAAAGACAGAAGACAACCACCCACAAAACCCAACACAAAACAGGCTACCTAAATATGGCTCCCAATCAGAGACAAACGACTAACACCTGCCTCTGATTGAGAACCATATCAGGCCAAACATAGAAACGGAAAAACTAGACACACAACATAGAATGCCCACTCAGCTCACGTCCTGACCAACACTAAAACAAAGAAAACACAAAAGAACTATGGTCAGAACGTGACACATACACATATTTATCAGATGTTATTGGTCAATATTTAACAGATGTTATTGGTCCATATTTATCAGATGTTATTGGTCCATATTTATCAGATGTTATTGGTCCATACATATATTTAACAG
This sequence comes from Salvelinus alpinus, assembly GCF_045679555.1. Classification (NCBI taxonomy): domain Eukaryota; kingdom Metazoa; phylum Chordata; class Actinopteri; order Salmoniformes; family Salmonidae; genus Salvelinus; species Salvelinus alpinus. Next base: position 4,813,761 of record NC_092115.1, on the reverse strand, counting down.
ATTTTATTGGTCCATATTTATCAGATGTTATTGGTCCATATTTATCAGATATTATTGGTCCATACACATATTTAACAGATGTTATTGGTCCATACACATATTTATCAGATGTTATTGGTCCATACACATATTTAACAGATGTTATTGGTCACATAGACATATTTATCAGATGTTATTCCCGGTGTAGCGAAATGCTTGTTCCTACCTCCAAAAGTGCAGTAATATCTAACAATTCACAACAATACATAGGATATACTGTGGTGTGTTGTAGGACATGTACCAGGTTATACTGATATACTGTGGTGTGTTGTAGGACATGTACCAGGTTATACTGATATACTGTGGTGTGTTGTAGGACATGTACCAGGTTATACTGTGGTGTGTTGTAGGACATGTACTAGGTTATACTGTGGTGTGTTGTAGGACATGTACCAGGTTATACTGTGGTGAGTTGTAGGACATGTACCAGGTTAACTGATATACTGTGGTGTGTTGTAGGACATGTACCAGGTTATACTGTGGTGAGTTGTAGGACATGTGCCATGTTATACTGTGGTGAGTTATAGAACATGTACCATGTTATACTGTGGTGAGTTGTAGAACATGTACCAGTTTATACTGTGGTGTGTTGTAGGACATGTACCAGGTTATACTGTGGTGTGTTGTAGGACATGTACCAGGTTATACTGTGGTGAGTTGTAGAACATGTACCAGGTTATACTGTGGTGTGTTGTAGAACATGTACCAGGTTATACTGTGGTGAGTTGTAGGACATGTGCCATGTTATACTGTGGTGTGTTGTAGGACATGTACCAGGTTATACTGTGGTGAGTTGTAGGACATGTAACAGGTTATACTGTGGTGAGTTGTAGGACATGTACCAGGTTATACTGTGGTGAGTTGTAGGACATGTACCAGGTTATACTGTGGTGAGTTGTAGGACATGTAACAGGTTATACTGTGGTGTGTTGTAGGACATGTACCAGTTTATACTGTGGTGTGTTGTAGGACATGTACCAGGTTATACTGTGGTGAGTTGTAGGACATGTACCAGGTTATACTGTGGTGTGTTGTAGGACATGTACCAGGTTATACTGTGATGTGTTGTAGGACATGTACCATGTTATACTGTGATGTGTTGTAGGACATGTACTAGGTTATACTGCGGTGTGTTGTAGGACATGTACCAGGTTATACTGTGGTGAGTTGTAGGACATGTACCATGTTATACTGTGATGTGTTGTAGGACATGTACCAGGTTATACTGTGGTGAGTTGTAGGACATGTACCAGGTTATACTGTGGTGTGTTGTAGGACATGTACCATGTTATACTGTGATGTGTTGTAGGACATGTACAAGGTTATACTGTGGTGAGTTGTAGGACATGTACCAGGTTATACTGTGGTGTGTTGTAGGACATGTACCAGGTTATACTGTGGTGAGTTGTAGGACATGTACCAGGTTATACTGTGGTGTGTTGTAGGACATGTACCAGGTTATACTGTGGTGAGTTTTAGGACATGTACCAGGTTATACTGTGGTGAGTTGTAGGACATGTACCAGGTTATACTGTGGTGAGTTGTAGGACATGTACCAGGTTATACTGATATACTGTGGTGTGTTGTAGGACATGTACCAGGTTATACTGTGGTGAGTTGTAGGACATGTACCAGGTTATACTGTGGTGAGTTGTAGGACATGTACCAGGTTATACTGTGGTGTGTTGTAGGACATGTACCAGGTTATACTGTGGTGAGTTGTAGGACATGTACCAGGTTATACTGATATACTGTGGTGTGTTGTAGGACATGTACCAGGTTATACTGTGGTGAGTTGTAGGACATGTACCAGGTTATACTGTGGTGAGTTGTAGGACATGTACCAGGTTATACTGTGGTGAGTTGTAGGACATGTACCAGGTTATACTGTGGTGTGTTGTAGGACATGTACCAGTTTATACTGTGGTGTGTTGTAGGACATGTACCAGGTTATACTGTGGTGAGTTGTAGGACATGTACCATGTTTTACTGTGATGTGTTGTAGGACATGTACCAGTTTATACTGTGGTGTGTTGTAGGACATGTACCATGTTATACTGTGATGTGTTGTAGGACATGTACCAGGTTATACTGTGGTGAGTTGTAGGACATGTACCAGTTTATACTGTGGTGAGTTGTAGGACATGTACCAGGTTATACTGTGGTGAGTTGTAGGACATGTACCAGGTTATACTGTGGTGTGTTGTAGGACATGTACCAGGTTATACTGTGGTGTGTTGTAGGACATGTACCAGGTTATACTGTGGTGTGTTGTAGGACATGTACCAGGTTATACTGTGGTGTGTTGTAGGACATGTACCAGGTTATACTGTGGTGAGTTGTAGGACATGTACCAGGTTATACTGTGGTGTGTTGTAGGACATGTACTAGGTTATACTGTGGTGAGTTGTAGGACATGTACCAGGTTATACTGTGGTGAGTTGTAGGACATGTACCAGGTTATACTGATATACTGTGGTGTGTTGTAGAACATGTACCAGGTTATACTGTGGTGAGTTGTAGGACATGTACCAGGTTATACTGTGGTGAGTTGTAGGACATGTACCAGGTTATACTGTGGTGAGTTGTAGGACATGTACCAGGTTATACTGATATACTGTGGTGTGTTGTAGGACATGTACCAGGTTATACTGTGGTGAGTTGTAGGACATGTACCAGGTTATACTGTGGTGAGTTGTAGGACATGTACCAGGTTATACTGTGGTGTGTTGTAGGACATGTACCAGGTTATACTGTGGTGAGTTGTAGGACATGTACCAGGTTATACTGATATACTGTGGTGTGTTGTAGGACATGTACCAGGTTATACTGTGGTGAGTTGTAGGACATGTACCAGGTTATACTGTGGTGAGTTGTAGGACATGTACCAGGTTATACTGTGGTGAGTTGTAGGACATGTACCAGGTTATACTGTGGTGTGTTGTAGGACATGTACCAGTTTATACTGTGGTGTGTTGTAGGACATGTACCAGGTTATACTGTGGTGAGTTGTAGGACATGTACCATGTTTTACTGTGATGTGTTGTAGGACATGTACCAGTTTATACTGTGGTGTGTTGTAGGACATGTACCATGTTATACTGTGATGTGTTGTAGGACATGTACCAGGTTATACTGTGGTGAGTTGTAGGACATGTACCAGTTTATACTGTGGTGAGTTGTAGGACATGTACCAGGTTATACTGTGGTGAGTTGTAGGACATGTACTAGGTTATACTGTGGTGAGTTGTAGGACATGTACCAGGTTATACTGTGGTGTGTTGTAGGACATGTACCAGGTTATACTGTGGTGTGTTGTAGGACATGTACCAGGTTATACTGTGGTGTGTTGTAGGACATGTACCAGGTTATACTGTGGTGAGTTGTAGGACATGTACCAGGTTATACTGTGGTGTGTTGTAGGACATGTACTAGGTTATACTGTGGTGAGTTGTAGGACATGTACCAGGTTATACTGTGGTGAGTTGTAGGACATGTACCAGGTTATACTGATATACTGTGGTGTGTTGTAGAACATGTACCAGGTTATACTGTGGTGAGTTGTAGGACATGTACCAGGTTATACTGCGGTGTGTACAGTACAAATTGTTCATCCTTGTGCTAAATGCTAACAGGGCTTTGGGACCTGTTTTTGAATAATGGTTTGTGGTTTAAAGCAGCTCCATTTTCAGATCAGTGTACAAAACCATTTCTGTCAAGTTAAAGAAATCACAACAGTAGACAGAGTAGAGCACTTTAGATTCTGTTAATGAAACATGACATACCCTACTGCTCTGTTCCGCACACAGACAGACAGACAGACAGACAGACAGACAGACAGACAGACAGACAGACAGACAGACAGACAGACAGACAGACAGACAGACAGACACACACACACACACACAGACACACATACACAGACACAGACACACACAGTATGGCTGATGAGTGATAGCTTAATTTCTCTTTGACTGTGAGACATCGTTCATTCTCCACAGTCCAGCGAACGAGTAGAACGCTTGTATCTACAACATGAATGATAATAACTCATATTAACTGTATTCTACTCCGACACACAGTGAGCTCATCTAACTGGTTGATATCCTGAGAAAATAACACGTTAGCCAGGAGGTCAAAGAGTTACTATATTTGCCTCCTTTTTTGGGGGTATTTCAATAATGAGCCATGCTGAAGTAGTACTATAATACAACTGGTGACTGCAGCTGGTCAAAATGACTGCTGCTGGGAATGAGCCATGCTGAAGTAGTGCTATAATACAACTAGATAAAATGACTGCTGCTGGGAATGAGCCATGCTGAAGTAGTGCTATAATACAACTAGATAAAATGACTGCTGCTGGGAATGAGCCATGCTGAAGTAGTGCTATAATACAACTAGATAAAATGACTGCTGTGGAGACAGATAACATGAACGGCTACAGGAATCAAGTTTCTACTCGGCGAGAGAAACTGTCTCCGGCAAAATGATGCATGTCTCTTCACTGGCCAACATGTCTTAGTACAGTAGCTGGGAAGGCAACGTGCAGATACTGTGCGCAGAGACAGGAAATAGTATTATATGGGATCGTTGAACTCCACTGTACTTGAACAGACTTTGTACTCATCCCAAAGTGCACTTTAACCTTTGAGTGTATCAACAGAGGGGACATCCGTTGTGCCCTACCTGTGTCTGATTCTGCAGGCGTTCAGGGGAGGGAAGTTGGGTTGTGGGGCCAGGGTCGGCGCCGTCTCTCTGGGGTAGCTGGGTAGACGACGTGTCCCTGTCCTCTCTCTCCGTCTCGTCCTCTCCGTGCTCCAAGATCAGCTCTGGAATACCCTCCAACTTCTCATGGTGGGACAGACAGGACATGGAATAACACGGTTGTTAAACACGACTACAAAGACATGGAATAACAAGGTTATTAAACACAACTACAGACACAGAATAACAAGGTTATTAAACACAACTACAAAGCAGGAAGAGGAGCAGCAAATCAGTGAACTAACCAACCAACAAACTAAGAGTCCGTCAATCAATCACTCAGTTGACCAATCAAACGACTCGATCCTGCACTGATGAATGATTGAGTGTTTTGAGCTAGATGTCAGCCCTCCTCCTGGAGAACTATTGAGAATGCAGGCTTTTGCTCCAGCCCTGTTATACACTGTTTGGTCACTGTGCTCTAACCAAATGTACTCAGCTCAATCCTCCTAAGTGATCGACTGCATGACACGTGAACAGATAGGACTCAACCAGGACTGGAGGTCATGAGGAGACACGTGAACAGATAGGACTCAACCAGGACTGGAGGTCATGAGGAGACACGTGGACAGATAGGACTCAACCAGGACGGGAGGTCATGAGGAGACACGTGGACAGATAGGACTCAACCAGGACGGGAGGTCATGAGGAGACACGTGGACAGATAGGACTCAACAAGGACGGGAGGTCATGAGGAGAGACGTGGACAGATAGGACTCAACCAGGACGGGAGGTCATGAGGAGGCACCTGAACAGATAGGACTCAACCAGGACGGGAGGTCATGAGGAGACACGTGGACAGATAGGACTCAACCAGGACGGGAGGTCATGAGGAGACACGTGGACAGATAACTCAACCAGGACGGGAGGTCATGAGGAGACACGTGGACAGATAGGACTCAACCAGGACGGGAGGTCATGAGGAGACACGTGGACAGATAGGACTCAACCAGGACGGGAGGTCATGAGGAGACACGTGGACAGATAGGACTCAACCAGGACGGGAGGTCATGAGGAGGCACCTGAACAGATAGGACTCAACCAGGACGGGAGGTCATGAGGAGACACGTGGACAGATAGGACTCAACCAGGACGGGAGGTCATGAGGAGACACGTGGACAGATAGGACTCAACCAGGACGGGAGGTCATGAGGAGACACGTGGACAGATAGGACTCAACCAGGACGGGAGGTCATGAGGAGACACGTGGACAGATAGGACTCAACCAGGACGGGAGGTCATGAGGAGACACGTGGACAGATAGGACTCAACCAGGACGGGAGGTCATGAGGAGACACGTGGACAGATAGGACTCAACCAGGACGGGAGGTCATGAGGAGACACGTGGACAGATAGGACTCAACCAGGACGGGAGGTCATGAGGAGGCACCTGAACAGATAGGACTCAACCAGGACGGGAGGTCATGAGGAGACACGTGGACAGATAGGACTCAACCAGGACGGGAGGTCATGAGGAGACACGTGGACAGATAGGACTCAACCAGGACGGGAGGTCATGAGGAGACACGTGGACAGATAGGACTCAACCAGGACGGGAGGTCATGAGGAGACACGTGGACAGATAGGACTCAACAAGGACGGGAGGTCATGAGGAGAGACGTGGACAGATAGGACTCAACCAGGACGGGAGGTCATGAGGAGGCACCTGAACAGATAGGACTCAACCAGGACGGGAGGTCATGAGGAGACACGTGGACAGATAGGACTCAACCAGGACGGGAGGTCATGAGGAGACACGTGGACAGATAACTCAACCAGGACGGGAGGTCATGAGGAGACACGTGGACAGATAGGACTCAACCAGGACGGGAGGTCATGAGGAGACACGTGGACAGATAGGACTCAACCAGGACGGGAGGTCATGAGGAGACACGTGGACAGATAGGACTCAACCAGGACGGGAGGTCATGAGGAGGCACCTGAACAGATAGGACTCAACCAGGACGGGAGGTCATGAGGAGACACGTGGACAGATAACTCAACCAGGACGGGAGGTCATGAGGAGACACGTGGACAGATAGGACTCAACCAGGACGGGAGGTCATGAGGAGACACGTGAACAGATAGGACTCAACCAGGACGGGAGGTCATGAGGAGACACGTGGACAGATAACTCAACCAGGACGGGAGGTCATGAGGAGACACGTGGACAGATAGGACTCAACCAGGACGGGAGGTCATGAGGAGACACGTGAACAGATAGGACTCAACCAGGACGGGAGGTCATGAGGAGACACGTGGACAGATAGGACTCAACCAGGACGGGAGGTCATGTCTTTTTGTCCTCGTATGAATTACTTTTACTTTTAGTTTTGAGTCTCTTTTCAATGTTTTAATTTGAAATGTAACTAATTGTAGATTAAACTAGCTAATTTCATAATCTCTTGAACCTCTGTAAATTCCCCCTCCCCCCGGCCCTACCCGGCCCTCCCCCCGGCCCTCCCCGACCCTCACGCCCTCCAAGTCCGCAACCGTGCAGTTAGGCTACCGGCGGCGAGCGGAGAGTTTCAACACGGGTATGTAGGTCTAGCTAGTTGGCTACTTTTGAGTTGTATCTGTAATGTTTTCTCTCACTGTTAAGGGTAGAGAAGGGGTCTGTTAGTAAGAGGCAGATTTAAACAGCATTGTTAAGGGTAGAGAAGGGGTCTGTTAGTAAGAGGCAGATTTAAACAGCATTGTTAGGGGCAGAGAAGGGGTCTGTTAGTAAGAGGCAGATTTAAACAGCATTGTTAGGGGCAGAGAAGGGGTCTGTTAGTAAGAGGCAGATTTAAACAGCATTGTTAGGGGCAGAGAAGGGGTCTGTTAGTAAGAGGCAGATTTAAACAGTAGAACAAACTAAAATCAAGAAAAAACTAATTTGTTTTGACAGCATACCTATCTAACTAGTTAACTATTTAACTATCTAACTAGCTAACTAGCTAACCAGCTAGCAGATTTACAGCATCATTCGCCATCAGCCGATAGCCACTCTTTCCCCGAAGTTTATCGCCTCTAGTCGTCTCAACTTAAAAGGCCTAGGAGTCACTGGCACTTGCTTGTGTGTCATGAGTGAGTGTGTCGTTGCAGAAAAATAAAGAGGCCTGTAAATGTTGAAATAAATAAATGGGTAGTTGTTATGGGAGGGGGGGGGGGGGCACCTGCACCCCAAAGCTCTGTGCATGGCCCTACCTCTTAGTGTGCTGTCTCCTCCCCTGTCTCTGTCCTCTTCCCCAGCCTCCAGACTAAACTACCTGGGGTTCAGCCTCTACCTGGGGTTCAGCCTCTAGCCAGTCATCTCACCTCTTAGTGTGCTGTCTCCTCCCCTGTCTCTGTCCTCTTCCCCAGCCTCCAGACTAAACTACCTGGGGTTCAGCCTCTACCTCTAGCCAGTCATCTCACCTCTTAGTGTGCTGTTTCCTCCACTGTCCTCTGTCCTCTTCCCCAGCCTCCAGACTAAACTACCTGGGGTTCAGCCTCTAGCCAGTCATCTCACCTCTGAGTGTGCTGTGTCCTCCCCGGTCTCTGTCCTCTTCCCCAGCCTCCAGACTAAACTACCTGGGGTTCAGCCTCTAGCCAGTCATCTCACCTCTGAGTGTGCTGTGTCCTCCCCGGTCTCTGTCCTCTTCCCCAGCCTCCAGTGCATGAGGATCCAGCGTAGCTTCATATAGAAGATGACGGTGTTGTGTCTGAACAACTGGACCTCCTGCTGCAGTAGGGTTCTCTCCTGGACCCAGGGAGCCTCGTGGGCCTGCAGGCCCGTCAGATCCAGACCCGCCCTGGGCCTCACACCCTGCGGATCCAGCCGCCTCCGCTCCTCATCCTGGTGGGAGATAGGGAGGGAGGGGAGGTTGGGAGGGAGAGGGGGTTGGGAGGGAGGGGAGGTTGGGAGGGAGGGAAGGTTGGGAGGGAGGGGAGGTTGGGAGGGAGAGGAGGTTGGGAGGGAGGGAAGGTTGGGAGGGAAGGAAGGGGTGATAAGAGAAACAGAGGAGGAGGGGGGTGATATGTGGGGTAGGGAGATAGGGAGGGGAACATTTTGTTATTCTCCATTATTTCCTCATTGGGGTGGGTAGGGAGGTGGAAAGCGGGGGGGTAAGGTCAGGAGTTTTCCCCACATGACCCCTCGTTGAAAACTACTGTACGTTTAGGTCCCAGAGTTTGTCAAAGGTCCTGGAGGGTTCCGTGACCATGTGACCTAACCAGTAAAAACTCTGAGCCCTGGAGAGAGTCTTTAACCAGGCCCCAGAGCCCTGAAGAGAGTCTTTAACCAGGCCCCAGAGCCCTGAAGAGAGTCTTTAACCAGGCCTCAGAGCCCTGAAAAGAGTCTTTAACCAGGCCCCAGAGCCCTGAAGAGAGTCTTTAACCAGACCCCAGAGCCCTGAAGAGAGTCTTTAACCAGGCCCCAGAGCCCTGAAGAGAGTCTTTAACCAGGCCCCAGAGTCCTGAAGAGAGTCTTTAAACAGGCCCCAGAGCCCTGAAGAGAGTCTTTAACCAGGCCCCAGAGCCCTGAAGAGAGTCTTTAACCAGGCCCCAGAGCCCTGAAGAGAGTCTTTAAACAGGCCCCAGAGTCCTGAAGAGAGTCTTTCAACAGGCCCCAGAGTCCTGAAGAGAGTCTTTAACCAGACCCCAGAGCCCTGAAGAGAGTCTTTAAACAGGCCCCAGAGTCCTGAAGAGAGTCTTTAACCAGGCCCCAGAGCCCTGAAGAGAGTCTTTAACCAGGCCCCAGAGCCCTGAAGAGAGTCTTTAACCAGGCCCCAGAGTCCTGAAGAGAGTCTTTAACCAGACCCCAGAGCCCTGAAGAGAGTCTTTAACCAGGCCCCAGAGCCCTGAAGAGAGTCTTTAACCAGACCCCAGAGCCCTGAAGAGAGTCTTTAACCAGGCCCCAGAGCCCTGAAGAGAGTCTTTAACCAGGCCCCAGAGCCCTCCAGAGAGTCTTTAACCAGGCCCCAGAGCCCTGGAGAAAGTCTTTAACCAGGCCCCAGAGCCCTGGAGAGAGTCTTTAACCAGGCCCCAGAGCCCTGAAGAGAGTCTTTAACCAGGCCCCAGAGCCCTGGAGAGAGTCTTTAACCAGGCCCCAGAGCCCTCAAGAGAGTCTTTAACCAGGCCCCAGAGCCCTGGAGAGAGTCTTTAACCAGGCCCCAGAGCCCTGAAGAGAGTCTTTAACCAGGCCCCAGAGCCCTGGAGAGAGTCTTTAACCAGGTGCCAAAGCCCTTAAGAGAGTCTTTAACCAGGCAGCAGAGTCCTGAAGAGAGTCTTTAACCAGGCCCCAGAGCCCTGAAGAGAGTCTTTAACCAGGCCCCAGAGCCCTGAAGAGAGTCTTTAACCAGGCCCCAGAGCCCTGAAGAGAGTCTTTAACCAGGCCCCAGAGCCCTGAAGAGAGTCTTTAACCAGGCCCCAGAGCCCTGAAGAGAGTCTTTAACCAGGCCCCAGAGCCCTGAAGAGAGTCTTTAACCAGGCCCCAGAGTCCTGAAGAGAGTCTTTAACCAGGCCCCAGAAGAGAGTCTTTAACCAGGCCCCAGAGCCCTGAAGAGAGTCTTTAACCAGGCCCCAGAGCCCTCAAGAGAGTCTTTAACCAGGCCCCAGAGTCCTGAAGAGAGTCTTTAACCAGGCCCCAGAGCCCTGAAGAGAGTCTTTAACCAGGCCCCAGAGTCCTGAAGAGAGTCTTTAACCAGGCCCCAGAGCCCTGAAGAGAGTCTTTAACCAGGCCCCAGAGCCCTGAAGAGAGTCTTTAACCAGGCCCCAGAGCCCTCAAGAGAGTCTTTAACCAGGCCCCAGAGTCCTGAAGAGAGTCTTTAACCAGGCCCCAGAGTCCTGAAGAGAGTCTTTAACCAGGCCCCAGAGTCCTGAAGAGAGTCTTTAACCAGGCCCCAGAGCCCTGAAGAGAGTCTTTAACCAGGCCCCAGAGCCCTCAAGAGAGTCTTTAAACAGGCCCCAGAGCCCTGAAGAGAGTCTTTAACCAGGCCCCAGAGCCCTGAAGAGAGTCTTTAACCAGGCCTCAGAGCCCTGAAGATAGTCTTTAACCAGGCCCCAGAACCCTGGAGAGAGTCTTTAACCAGGCCCCAGAGCCCTGAAGAGAGTCTTTAACCAGGCCCCAGAGCCCTGAAGAGAGTCTTTAACCAGGCCCCAGAGCCCTGAAGAGAGTCTTTAACCAGGCCCCAGAGTCCTGAAGAGAGTCTTTAACCAGGCCCCAGAGCCCTCAAGAGAGTCTTTAACCAGGCCCCAGAGCCCTCAAGAGAGTCTTTAACCAGGCCCCAGAGCCCTCAAGAGAGTCTTTAACCAGGCCCCAGAGCCCTGAAGATAGTCTTTAACCAGGCCCCAGAGCCCTGAAGAGAGTCTTTAACCAGGCCCCAGAGCCCAGAAGAGAGTCTTTAACCAGGCCCCAGAGCCCTGAAGAGAGTCTTTAACCAGGCCCCAGAGTCCTGAAGAGAGTCTTTAACCAGGCCCCAGAGCCCTGAAGAGAGTCTTTAACCAGGCCCCAGAGCCCTGAAGAGAGTCTTTAACCAGGCCCCAGAGTCCTGAAGAGAGTCTTTAACCAGGCCCCAGAGCCCTGAAGAGAGTCTTTAACCAGGCCCCAGAGTCCTGAAGAGAGTCTTTAACCAGGCCCCAGAGCCCTCAAGAGAGTCTTTAACCAGGCCCCAGAGCCCTCAAGAGAGTCTTTAACCAGGCCCCAGAGCCCTGAAGATAGTCTTTAACCAGGCCCCAGAGCCCTGAAGAGAGTCTTTAACCAGGCCCCAGAGCCCAGAAGAGAGTCTTTAACCAGGCGCCAGAGTCCTGAAGAGAGTCTTTAACCAGGCCCCAGAGCCCTGAAGAGAGTCTTTAACCAGGCCCCAGAGTCCTGAAGAGAGTCTTTAACCAGGCCCCAGAGCCCTGAAGAGAGTCTTTAACCAGGCCCCAGAGCCCTGAAGATAGTCTTTAACCAGGCCCCAGAGCCCTCAAGAGAGTCTTTAACCAGGCCCCAGAGTCCTGAAGAGAGTCTTTAACCAGGCCCCAGAGCCCTGAAGAGAGTCTTTAACCAGGCCCCAGAGCCCTGAAGAGAGTCTTTAACCAGGCCCCAGAGCCCTGAAGAGAGTCTTTAACCAGGCCCCAGAGCCCTGAAGAGAGTCTTTAACCAGGCCCCAGAGTCCTGAAGATAGTCTTTAACCAGGCCCCAGAGCCCTCAAGAGAGTCTTTAACCAGGCCCCAGAGCCCTCAAGAGAGTCTTTAACCAGGCCCCAGAGCCCTGAAGAGAGTCTTTAACCAGGCCCTAGAGCCCAGAAGAGAGTCTTTAACCAGGCCCCAGAGCCCTGAAGAGAGTCTTTAACCAGGCCCCAGAGTCCTGAAGATAGTCTTTAACCAGGCCCCAGAGTCCTGAAGAGAGTCTTTAACCAGGCCCCAGAGCCCTGAAGAGAGTCTTTAACCAGGCCCCAGAGCCCTCAAGAGAGTCTTTAAACAGGCCCCAGAGCCCTGAAGAGAGTCTTTAACCAGGCCCCAGAGCCCTGAAGAGAGTCTTTAACCAGGCCTCAGAGCCCTGAAGAGAGTCTTTAACCAGGCCCCAGAACCCTGGAGAGAGTCTTTAACCAGGCCCCAGAGCCCTGGAGAAAGTCTTTAACCAGGCCCCAGAGCCCTGAAGAGAGTCTTTAACCAGGCCCCAGAGCCCTGAAGAGAGTCTTTAACCAGGCCCCAGAGCCCTGAAGAGAGTCTTTAACCAGGCCCCAGAGTCCTGAAGAGAGTCTTTAACCAGGCCCCAGAGCCCTCAAGAGAGTCTTTAACCAGGCCCCAGAGCCCTCAAGAGAGTCTTTAACCAGGCCCCAGAGCCCTCAAGAGAGTCTTTAACCAGGCCCCAGAGCCCTGAAGATAGTCTTTAACCAGGCCCCAGAGCCCTGAAGAGAGTCTTTAACCAGGCCCCAGAGCCCAGAAGAGAGTCTTTAACCAGGCCCCAGAGCCCTGAAGAGAGTCTTTAACCAGGCCCCAGAGCCCTGAAGAGAGTCTTTAACCAGGCCCCAGAGCCCTGAAGAGAGTCTTTAACCAGGCCCCAGAGCCATGAAGAGAGTCTTTAACCAGGCCCCAGAGCCCTGAAGAGAGTCTTTAACCAGGCCCCAGAGTCCTGAAGAGAGTCTTTAACCAGGCCCCAGAGCCCTGAAGAGAGTCTTTAACCAGGCCCCAGAGTCCTGAAGAGAGTCTTTAACCAGGCCCCAGAGCCCTGAAGAGAGTCTTTAACCAGGCCCCAGAGCCCTGAAGATAGTCTTTAACCAGGCCCCAGAGCCCTCAAGAGAGTCTTTAACCAGGCCCCAGAGTCCTGAAGAGAGTCTTTAACCAGGCCCCAGAGCCCTGAAGAGAGTCTTTAACCAGGCCCCAGAGCCCTGAAGAGAGTCTTTAACCAGGCCCCAGAGCCCTGAAGAGAGTCTTTAACCAGGCCCCAGAGCCCTGAAGAGAGTCTTTAACCAGGCCCCAGAGTCCTGAAGATAGTCTTTAACCAGGCCCCAGAGCCCTGAAGAGAGTCTTTAACCAGGCCCCAGAGCCCTGAAGAGAGTCTTTAACCAGGCCCCAGAGTCCTGAAGAGAGTCTTTAACCAGGCCCCAGAGCCCTGAAGAGAGTCTTTAACCAGGCCCCAGAGTCCTGAAGAGAGTCTTTAACCAGGCCCCAGAGCCCTGAAGAGAGTCTTTAACCAGGCCCCAGAAGAGAGTCTTTAACCAGGCCCCAGAGCCCTGAAGAGAGTCTTTAACCAGGCCCCAGAGCCCTCAAGAGAGTCTTTAACCAGGCCCCAGAGTCCTGAAGAGAGTCTTTAACCAGGCCCCAGAGCCCTGAAGAGAGTCTTTAACCAGGCCCCAGAGCCCTGAAGAGAGTCTTTAACCAGGCCCCAGAGCCCTGAAGAGAGTCTTTAACCAGGCCCCAGAGCCCTGAAGAGAGTCTTTAACCAGGCCCCAGAGCCCTGAAGAGAGTCTTTAACCAGGCCCCAGAGCCCTGAAGAGAGTCTTTAACCAGGCCCCAGAGCCCTGAAGAGAGTCTTTAACCAGGCCCCAGAGCCCTGAAGAGAGTCTTTAACCAGGCCCCAGAGCCCTGAAGAGAGTCTTTAACCAGGCCCCAGAGTCCTGAAGAGAGTCTTTAACCAGGCCCCAGAAGAGAGTCTTTAACCAGGCCCCAGAGCCCTGAAGAGAGTCTTTAACCAGGCCCCAGAGCCCTCAAGAGAGTCTTTAACCAGGCCCCAGAGTCCTGAAGAGAGTCTTTAACCAGGCCCCAGAGCCCTGAAGAGAGTCTTTAACCAGGCCCCAGAGTCCTGAAGAGAGTCTTTAACCAGGCCCCAGAGCCCTGAAGAGAGTCTTTAACCAGGCCCCAGAGCCCTGAAGAGAGTCTTTAACCAGGCCCCAGAGCCCTCAAGAGAGTCTTTAACCAGGCCCCAGAGTCCTGAAGAGAGTCTTTAACCAGGCCCCAGAGTCCTGAAGATAGTCTTTAACCAGGCCCCAGAGTCCTGAAGAGAGTCTTTAACCAGGCCCCAGAGCCCTGAAGAGAGTCTTTAACCAGGCCCCAGAGCCCTGAAGAGAGTCTTTAACCAGGCCCCAGAGCCCTGAAGAGAGTCTTTAACCAGGCCCCAGAGCCCTGAAGAGAGTCTTTAACCAGGCCCCAGAGTCCTGAAGAGAGTCTTTAACCAGGCCCCAGAGCCCTCAAGAGAGTCTTTAACCAGGCCCCAGAGCCCTCAAGAGAGTCTTTAACCAGGCCCCAGAGCCCTCAAGAGAGTCTTTAACCAGGCCCCAGAGCCCTGAAGATAGTCTTTAACCAGGCCCCAGAGCCCTGAAGAGAGTCTTTAACCAGGCCCCAGAGCCCAGAAGAGAGTCTTTAACCAGGCCCCAGAGCCCTGAAGAGAGTCTTTAACCAGGCCCCAGAGCCCTGAAGAGAGTCTTTAACCAGGCCCCAGAGCCCTGAAGAGAGTCTTTAACCAGGCCCCAGAGCCATGAAGAGAGTCTTTAACCAGGCCCCAGAGCCCTGAAGAGAGTCTTTAACCAGGCCCCAGAGTCCTGAAGAGAGTCTTTAACCAGGCCCCAGAGCCCTGAAGAGAGTCTTTAACCAGGCCCCAGAGTCCTGAAGAGAGTCTTTAACCAGGCCCCAGAGCCCTGAAGAGAGTCTTTAACCAGGCCCCAGAGCCCTGAAGATAGTCTTTAACCAGGCCCCAGAGCCCTCAAGAGAGTCTTTAACCAGGCCCCAGAGTCCTGAAGAGAGTCTTTAACCAGGCCCCAGAGCCCTGAAGAGAGTCTTTAACCAGGCCCCAGAGCCCTGAAGAGAGTCTTTAACCAGGCCCCAGAGCCCTGAAGAGAGTCTTTAACCAGGCCCCAGAGCCCTGAAGAGAGTCTTTAACCAGGCCCCAGAGTCCTGAAGATAGTCTTTAACCAGGCCCCAGAGCCCTGAAGAGAGTCTTTAACCAGGCCCCAGAGCCCTGAAGAGAGTCTTTAACCAGGCCCCAGAGTCCTGAAGAGAGTCTTTAACCAGGCCCCAGAGCCCTGAAGAGAGTCTTTAACCAGGCCCCAGAGTCCTGAAGAGAGTCTTTAACCAGGCCCCAGAGCCCTGAAGAGAGTCTTTAACCAGGCCCCAGAAGAGAGTCTTTAACCAGGCCCCAGAGCCCTGAAGAGAGTCTTTAACCAGGCCCCAGAGCCCTCAAGAGAGTCTTTAACCAGGCCCCAGAGTCCTGAAGAGAGTCTTTAACCAGGCCCCAGAGCCCTGAAGAGAGTCTTTAACCAGGCCCCAGAGCCCTGAAGAGAGTCTTTAACCAGGCCCCAGAGCCCTGAAGAGAGTCTTTAACCAGGCCCCAGAGCCCTGAAGAGAGTCTTTAACCAGGCCCCAGAGCCCTGAAGAGAGTCTTTAACCAGGCCCCAGAGCCCTGAAGAGAGTCTTTAACCAGGCCCCAGAGCCCTGAAGAGAGTCTTTAACCAGGCCCCAGAGCCCTGAAGAGAGTCTTTAACCAGGCCCCAGAGCCCTGAAGAGAGTCTTTAACCAGGCCCCAGAGTCCTGAAGAGAGTCTTTAACCAGGCCCCAGAAGAGAGTCTTTAACCAGGCCCCAGAGCCCTGAAGAGAGTCTTTAACCAGGCCCCAGAGCCCTCAAGAGAGTCTTTAACCAGGCCCCAGAGTCCTGAAGAGAGTCTTTAACCAGGCCCCAGAGCCCTGAAGAGAGTCTTTAACCAGGCCCCAGAGTCCTGAAGAGAGTCTTTAACCAGGCCCCAGAGCCCTGAAGAGAGTCTTTAACCAGGCCCCAGAGCCCTGAAGAGAGTCTTTAACCAGGCCCCAGAGCCCTCAAGAGAGTCTTTAACCAGGCCCCAGAGTCCTGAAGAGAGTCTTTAACCAGGCCCCAGAGTCCTGAAGATAGTCTTTAACCAGGCCCCAGAGTCCTGAAGAGAGTCTTTAACCAGGCCCCAGAGCCCTGAAGAGAGTCTTTAACCAGGCCCCAGAGCCCTCAAGAGAGTCTTTAACCAGGCCCCAGAGTCCTGAAGAGAGTCTTTAACCAGGCCCCAGAGCCCTGAAGAGAGTCTTTAACCAGGCCTCAGAGCCCTGAAGAGAGTCTTTAACCAGGCCCCAGAACCCTGGAGAGAGTCTTTAACCAGGCCCCAGAGCCCTGAAGAGAGTCTTTAACCAGGCCCCAGAGCCCTGAAGAGAGTCTTTAACCAGGCCCCAGAGCCCTGAAGAGAGTCTTTAACCAGGCCCCAGAGTCCTGAAGAGAGTCTTTAACCAGGCCCCAGAGCCCTCAAGAGAGTCTTTAACCAGGCCCCAGAGCCCTCAAGAGAGTCTTTAACCAGGCCCCAGAGCCCTCAAGAGAGTCTTTAACCAGGCCCCAGAGCCCTGAAGATAGTCTTTAACCAGGCCCCAGAGCCCTGAAGAGAGTCTTTAACCAGGCCCCAGAGCCCAGAAGAGAGTCTTTAACCAGGCCCCAGAGCCCTGAAGAGAGTCTTTAACCAGGCCCCAGAGTCCTGAAGAGAGTCTTTAACCAGGCCCCAGAGCCCTGAAGAGAGTCTTTAACCAGGCCCCAGAGCCCTGAAGAGAGTCTTTAACCAGGCCCCAGAGTCCTGAAGAGAGTCTTTAACCAGGCCCCAGAGCCCTGAAGAGAGTCTTTAACCAGGCCCCAGAGTCCTGAAGAGAGTCTTTAACCAGGCCCCAGAGCCCTCAAGAGAGTCTTTAACCAGGCCCCAGAGCCCTCAAGAGAGTCTTTAACCAGGCCCCAGAGCCCTGAAGATAGTCTTTAACCAGGCCCCAGAGCCCTGAAGAGAGTCTTTAACCAGGCCCCAGAGCCCAGAAGAGAGTCTTTAACCAGGCGCCAGAGTCCTGAAGAGAGTCTTTAACCAGGCCCCAGAGCCCTGAAGAGAGTCTTTAACCAGGCCCCAGAGTCCTGAAGAGAGTCTTTAACCAGGCCCCAGAGCCCTGAAGAGAGTCTTTAACCAGGCCCCAGAGCCCTGAAGATAGTCTTTAACCAGGCCCCAGAGCCCTCAAGAGAGTCTTTAACCAGGCCCCAGAGTCCTGAAGAGAGTCTTTAACCAGGCCCCAGAGCCCTGAAGATAGTCTTTAACCAGGCCCCAGAGCCCTGAAGAGAGTCTTTAACCAGGCCCCAGAGCCCTGAAGAGAGTCTTTAACCAGGCCCCAGAGCCCTGAAGAGAGTCTTTAACCAGGCCCCAGAGTCCTGAAGATAGTCTTTAACCAGGCCCCAGAGCCCTCAAGAGAGTCTTTAACCAGGCCCCAGAGCCCTCAAGAGAGTCTTTAACCAGGCCCCAGAGCCCTGAAGAGAGTCTTTAACCAGGCCCTAGAGCCCAGAAGAGAGTCTTTAACCAGGCCCCAGAGCCCTGAAGAGAGTCTTTAACCAGGCCCCAGAGTCCTGAAGATAGTCTTTAACCAGGCCCCAGAGTCCTGAAGAGAGTCTTTAACCAGGCCCCAGAGCCCTGAAGAGAGTCTTTAACCAGGCCCCAGAGCCCTCAAGAGAGTCTTTAAACAGGCCCCAGAGCCCTGAAGAGAGTCTTTAACCAGGCCCCAGAGCCCTGAAGAGAGTCTTTAACCAGGCCTCAGAGCCCTGAAGAGAGTCTTTAACCAGGCCCCAGAACCCTGGAGAGAGTCTTTAACCAGGCCCCAGAGCCCTGGAGAAAGTCTTTAACCAGGCCCCAGAGCCCTGAAGAGAGTCTTTAACCAGGCCCCAGAGCCCTGAAGAGAGTCTTTAACCAGGCCCCAGAGCCCTGAAGAGAGTCTTTAACCAGGCCCCAGAGTCCTGAAGAGAGTCTTTAACCAGGCCCCAGAGCCCTCAAGAGAGTCTTTAACCAGGCCCCAGAGCCCTCAAGAGAGTCTTTAACCAGGCCCCAGAGCCCTCAAGAGAGTCTTTAACCAGGCCCCAGAGCCCTGAAGATAGTCTTTAACCAGGCCCCAGAGCCCTGAAGAGAGTCTTTAACCAGGCCCCAGAGCCCAGAAGAGAGTCTTTAACCAGGCCCCAGAGCCCTGAAGAGAGTCTTTAACCAGGCCCCAGAGCCCTGAAGAGAGTCTTTAACCAGGCCCCAGAGCCATGAAGAGAGTCTTTAACCAGGCCCCAGAGCCCTGAAGAGAGTCTTTAACCAGGCCCCAGAGTCCTGAAGAGAGTCTTTAACCAGGCCCCAGAGCCCTGAAGAGAGTCTTTAACCAGGCCCCAGAGTCCTGAAGAGAGTCTTTAACCAGGCCCCAGAGCCCTGAAGAGAGTCTTTAACCAGGCCCCAGAGCCCTGAAGATAGTCTTTAACCAGGCCCCAGAGCCCTCAAGAGAGTCTTTAACCAGGCCCCAGAGTCCTGAAGAGAGTCTTTAACCAGGCCCCAGAGCCCTGAAGAGAGTCTTTAACCAGGCCCCAGAGCCCTGAAGAGAGTCTTTAACCAGGCCCCAGAGCCCTGAAGAGAGTCTTTAACCAGGCCCCAGAGCCCTGAAGAGAGTCTTTAACCAGGCCCCAGAGTCCTGAAGATAGTCTTTAACCAGGCCCCAGAGCCCTGAAGAGAGTCTTTAACCAGGCCCCAGAGCCCTGAAGAGAGTCTTTAACCAGGCCCCAGAGTCCTGAAGAGAGTCTTTAACCAGGCCCCAGAGCCCTGAAGAGAGTCTTTAACCAGGCCCCAGAGTCCTGAAGAGAGTCTTTAACCAGGCCCCAGAGCCCTGAAGAGAGTCTTTAACCAGGCCCCAGAGCCCTCAAGAGAGTCTTTAACCAGGCCCCAGAGTCCTGAAGAGAGTCTTTAACCAGGCCCCAGAGCACTGAAGAGAGTCTTTAACCAGGCCCCAGAGCCCTGAAGAGAGTCTTTAACCAGGCCCCAGAGCCCTGAAGAGAGTCTTTAACCAGGCCCCAGAGCCCTGAAGAGAGTCTTTAACCAGGCCCCAGAGTCCTGAAGATAGTCTTTAACCAGGCCCCAGAGCCCTCAAGAGAGTCTTTAACCAGGCCCCAGAGCCCTCAAGAGAGTCTTTAACCAGGCCCCAGAGCCCTGAAGAGAGTCTTTAACCAGGCCCCAGAGCCCAGAAGAGAGTCTTTAACCAGGCCCCAGAGCCCTGAAGAGAGTCTTTAACCAGGCCCCAGAGTCCTGAAGAGAGTCTTTAACCAGGCCCCAGAGCCCTGAAGAGAGTCTTTAACCAGGCCCCAGAGCCCTGAAGAGAGTCTTTAACCAGGCCCCAGTCCTGAAGAGAGTCTTTAACCAGGCCCCAGAGCCCTGAAGAGAGGCTTTAACCAGGCCCCAGAGCCCTGAAGATAGTCTTTAACCAGGCCCCAGAGCCCTCAAAAGAGTCTTTAACCAGGCCCCAGAGTCCTGAAGAGAGTCTTTAACCAGGCCCCAGGCCTCAGAGCCCTGAAGAGAGTCTTTAACCAGGCCCCAGAACCCTGGAGAGAGTCTTTAACCAGGCCCCAGAGCCCTGGAGAAAGTCTTTAACCAGGCCCCAGAGTCCTGAAGAGAGTCTTTAACCAGGCCCCAGAGTCCGGAAGAGAGTCTTTAACCAGGCCCCAGAGTCCTGAAGAGAGTCTTTAACCAGGCCCCAGAGTCCTGAAGAGAGTCTTTAAACAGGCCCCAGAGTCCTGAAGAGAGTCTTTAAACAGGCCCCAGAGCCCTGAAGAGAGTCTTTAACCAGGCCCCAGAGCCCTGAAGAGAGTCTTTAACCAGGCCCCAGAGCCCTGAAGAGAGTCTTTAACCAGGCCCCAGAGTCCTGAAGAGAGTCTTTAACCAGACCCCAGAGCCCTGAAGAGAGTCTTTAACCAGGCCCCAGAGCCCTGAAGAGAGTCTTTAACCAGACCCCAGAGCCCTGAAGAGAGTCTTTAACCAGGCCCCAGAGCCCTGAAGAGAGTCTTTAACCAGGCCCCAGAGCCCTCCAGAGAGTCTTTAACCAGGCCCCAGAGCCCTGGAGAAAGTCTTTAACCAGGCCCCAGAGCCCTGAAGAGAGTCTTTAACCAGGCCCCAGAGCCCTGGAGAGAGTCTTTAACCAGGCCCCAGAGCCCTGAAGAGAGTCTTTAACCAGGCCCCAGAGCCCAGAAGAGAGTCTTTAACCAGGCCCCAGAGCCCTGAAGAGAGTCTTTAACCAGGCCCCAGAGTCCTGAAGAGAGTCTTTAACCAGGCCCCAGAGCCCTGAAGAGAGTCTTTAACCAGGCCCCAGAGCCCTGAAGAGAGTCTTTAACCAGGCCCCAGAGTCCTGAAGAGAGTCTTTAACCAGGCCCCAGAGCCCTGAAGAGAGGCTTTAACCAGGCCCCAGAGCCCTGAAGATAGTCTTTAACCAGGCCCCAGAGCCCTCAAGAGAGTCTTTAACCAGGCCCCAGAGTCCTGAAGAGAGTCTTTAACCAGGCCCCAGAGCCCTGAAGAGAGTCTTTAACCAGGCCTCAGAGCCCTGAAGAGAGTCTTTAACCAGGCCCCAGAACCCTGGAGAGAGTCTTTAACCAGGCCCCAGAGCCCTGGAGAAAGTCTTTAACCAGGCCCCAGAGTCCTGAAGAGAGTCTTTAACCAGGCCCCAGAGTCCTGAAGAGAGTCTTTAACCAGGCCCCAGAGTCCTGAAGAGAGTCTTTAACCAGGCCCCAGAGTCCTGAAGAGAGTCTTTAAACAGGCCCCAGAGTCCTGAAGAGAGTCTTTAACCAGACCCCAGAGCCCTGAAGAGAGTCTTTAAACAGGCCCCAGAGTCCTGAAGAGAGTCTTTAACCAGGCCCCAGAGCCCTGAAGAGAGTCTTTAACCAGGCCCCAGAGCCCTGAAGAGAGTCTTTAACCAGGCCCCAGAGTCCTGAAGAGAGTCTTTAACCAGACCCCAGAGCCCTGAAGAGAGTCTTTAACCAGGCCCCAGAGCCCTGAAGAGAGTCTTTAACCAGGCCCCAGAGCCCTGAAGAGAGTCTTTAACCAGGCCCCAGAGCCCTCCAGAGAGTCTTTAACCAGGCCCCAGAGCCCTGGAGAAAGTCTTTAACCAGGCCCCAGAGCCCTGGAGAGAGTCTTTAACCAGGCCCCAGAGCCCTGGAGAGAGTCTTTAACCAGGTGCCAAAGCCCTTAAGAGAGTCTTTAACCAGGCCCCAGAGTCCTGAAGAGAGTCTTTAACCAGGCCCCAGAGCACTCAAGAGAGTCTTTAACCAGGCCCCAGAGCCCTCAAGAGAGTCTTTAACCAGGCCCCAGAGCCCTGAAGAGAGTCTTTAACCAGGCCCCAGAGCCCAGAAGAGAGTCTTTAACCAGGCCCCAGAGCCCTGAAGAGAGTCTTTAACCAGGCCCCAGAGTCCTGAAGAGAGTCTTTAACCAGGCCCCAGAGCCCTGAAGAGAGTCTTTAACCAGGCCCCAGAGCCCTGAAGAGAGTCTTTAACCAGGCCCCAGAGTCCTGAAGAGAGTCTTTAACCAGGCCCCAGAGCCCTGAAGAGAGGCTTTAACCAGGCCCCAGAGCCCTGAAGATAGTCTTTAACCAGGCCCCAGAGCCCTCAAGAGAGTCTTTAACCAGGCCCCAGAGTCCTGAAGAGAGTCTTTAACCAGGCCCCAGAGCCCTGAAGAGAGTCTTTAACCAGGCCTCAGAGCCCTGAAGAGAGTCTTTAACCAGGCCCCAGAACCCTGGAGAGAGTCTTTAACCAGGCCCCAGAGCCCTGGAGAAAGTCTTTAACCAGGCCCCAGAGTCCTGAAGAGAGTCTTTAACCAGGCCCCAGAGTCCTGAAGAGAGTCTTTAACCAGGCCCCAGAGTCCTGAAGAGAGTCTTTAACCAGGCCCCAGAGTCCTGAAGAGAGTCTTTAAACAGGCCCCAGAGTCCTGAAGAGAGTCTTTAACCAGACCCCAGAAGAGAGTCTTTAAACAGGCCCCAGAGTCCTGAAGAGAGTCTTTAACCAGGCCCCAGAGCCCTGAAGAGAGTCTTTAACCAGGCCCCAGAGCCCTGAAGAGAGTCTTTAACCAGGCCCCAGAGTCCTGAAGAGAGTCTTTAACCAGACCCCAGAGCCCTGAAGAGAGTCTTTAACCAGGCCCCAGAGCCCTGAAGAGAGTCTTTAACCAGGCCCCAGAGCCCTGAAGAGAGTCTTTAACCAGGCCCCAGAGCCCTCCAGAGAGTCTTTAACCAGGCCCCAGAGCCCTGGAGAAAGTCTTTAACCAGGCCCCAGAGCCCTGAAGAGAGTCTTTAACCAGGCCCCAGAGCCCTGGAGAGAGTCTTTAACCAGGCCCCAGAGCCCTCAAGAGAGTCTTTAACCAGGCCCCAGAGCCCTGGAGAGAGTCTTTAACCAGGCCCCAGAGCCCTGGAGAGAGTCTTTAACCAGGCCCCAGAGCCCTGAAGAGAGTCTTTAACCAGGCCCCAGAGCCCAGAAGAGAGTCTTTAACCAGGCCCCAGAGCCCTGAAGAGAGTCTTTAACCAGGCCCCAGAGTCCTGAAGAGAGTCTTTAACCAGGCCCCAGAGCCCTGAAGAGAGTCTTTAACCAGGCCCCAGAGCCCTGAAGAGAGTCTTTAACCAGGCCCCAGAGTCCTGAAGAGAGTCTTTAACCAGGCCACAGAGCCCTGAAGAGAGTCTTTAACCAGGCCCCAGAGTCCTGAAGAGAGTCTTTAACCAGGCCCCAGAGCCCTGAAGAGAGTCTTTAACCAGGCCCCAGAGCCCTGAAGATAGTCTTTAACCAGGCCCCAGAGCCCTCAAGAGAGTCTTTAACCAGGCCCCAGAGCCCAGAAGAGAGTCTTTAACCAGGCCCCAGAGCCCTGAAGAGAGTCTTTAACCAGGCCTCAGAGCCCTGAAGAGAGTCTTTAACCAGGCCCCAGAACCCTGGAGAGAGTCTTTAACCAGGCCCCAGAGCCCTGGAGAAAGTCTTTAACCAGGCCCCAGAGTTCTGAAGAGAGTCTTTAACCATGCCCCAGAGTCCTGAAGAGAGTCTTTAACCAGGCCCCAGAGTCCTGAAGAGAGTCTTTAACCAGGCCCCAGAGTCCTGAAGAGAGTCTTTAAACAGGCCCCAGAGTCCTGAAGAGAGTCTTTAACCAGACCCCAGAGCCCTGAAGAGAGTCTTTAAACAGGCCCCAGAGTCCTGAAGAGAGTCTTTAACCAGGCCCCAGAGCCCTGAAGAGAGTCTTTAACCAGGCCCCAGAGCCCTGAAGAGAGTCTTTAACCAGGCCCCAGAGTCCTGAAGAGAGTCTTTAACCAGGCCCCAGAGCCCTGAAGAGAGTCTTTAACCAGGCCCCAGAGCCCTGAAGAGAGTCTTTAACCAGACCCCAGAGCCCTGAAGAGAGTCTTTAACCAGGCCCCAGAGCCCTGAAGAGAGTCTTTAACCAGGCCCCAGAGCCCTCCAGAGAGTCTTTAACCAGGCCCCAGAGCCCTGGAGAAAGTCTTTAACCAGGCCCCAGAGCCCTGGAGAGAGTCTTTAACCAGGCCCCAGAGCCCTGAAGAGAGTCTTTAACCAGGCCCCAGAGCCCTGAAGAGAGTCTTTAACCAGGCCCCAGAGTCCTGAAGAGAGTCTTTAACCAGGCCCCAGAGTCCTGAAGAGAGTCTTTAACCAGGCCCCAGAGCCCTGAAGAGAGTCTTTAACCAGGCCCCAGAGTCCTGAAGAGAGTCTTTAACCAGGCCCCAGAGCCCTGAAGAGAGTCTTTAACCAGGCCCCAGAGCCCTCAAGAGAGTCTTTAACCAGGCCCCAGAGTCCTGAAGAGAGTCTTTAACCAGGCCCCAGAGTCCTGAAGAGAGTCTTTAACCAGGCCCCAGAGCCCTGAAGAGAGTCTTTAACCAGGCCCCAGAGTCCTGAAGAGAGTCTTTAACCAGGCCCCAGAGCCCTGAAGAGAGTCTTTAACCAGGCCCCAGAGCCCTGAAGAGAGTCTTTAACCAGGCCCCAGAGCCCTCAAGAGAGTCTTTAACCAGGCCCCAGAGTCCTGAAGAGAGTCTTTAACCAGGCCCCAGAGCCCTGAAGAGAGTCTTTAACCAGGCCCCAGAGCCCTGAAGAGAGTCTTTAACCAGGCCCCAGAGCCCTGAAGAGAGTCTTTAACCAGGCCCCAGAGCCCTGAAGAGAGTCTTTAACCAGGCCCCAGAGTCCTGAAGAGAGTCTTTAACCAGGCCCCAGAGCCCTGAAGAGAGTCTTTAACCAGGCCCCAGAGTCCTGAAGAGAGTCTTTAACCAGGCCCCAGAGCCCTGAAGAGAGTCTTTAACCAGGCCCCAGAGCCCTGAAGAGAGTCTTTAACCAGGCCCCAGAGTCCTGAAGAGAGTCTTTAACCAGGCCCCAGAGCCCTGAAGAGAGTCTTTAACCAGGCCCCAGAGCCCTCAAGAGAGTCTTTAAACAGGCCCCAGAGCCCTGAAGAGAGTCTTTAACCAGGCCCCAGAGCCCTGAAGAGAGTCTTTAACCAGGCCTCAGAGCCCTGAAGAGAGTCTTTAACCAGGCCCCAGAACCCTGGAGAGAGTCTTTAACCAGGCCCCAGAGCCCTCAAGAGAGTCTTTAACCAGGCCCCAGAGCCCTCAAGAGAGTCTTTAACCAGGCCCCAGAGTCCTGAAGAGAGTCTTTAACCAGGCCCCAGAGCCCTGAAGAGAGTCTTTAACCAGGCCCCAGAGTCCTGAAGAGAGTCTTTAACCAGGCCCCAGAGCCCTGAAGAGAGTCTTTAACCAGGCCCCAGAGTCCTGAAGAGAGTCTTTAACCAGGCCCCAGAGCCCTGAAGAGAGTCTTTAACCAGGCCCCAGAGTCCTGAAGAGAGTCTTTAACCAGGCCCCAGAGCCCTGAAGAGAGTCTTTAACCAGGCCCCAGAGCCCTGAAGATAGTCTTTAACCAGGCCCCAGAGCCCTCAAGAGAGTCTTTAACCAGGCCCCAGAGCCCAGAAGAGAGTCTTTAACCAGGCCCCAGAGCCCTGAAGAGAGTCTTTAACCAGGCCTCAGAGCCCTGAAGAGAGTCTTTAACCAGGCCCCAGAACCCTGGAGAGAGTCTTTAACCAGGCCCCAGAGCCCTGGAGAAAGTCTTTAACCAGGCCCCAGAGTCCTGAAGAGAGTCTTTAACCAGGCCCCAGAGTCCTGAAGAGAGTCTTTAACCAGGCCCCAGAGTCCTGAAGAGAGTCTTTAACCAGGCCCCAGAGTCCTGAAGAGAGTCTTTAACCAGACCCCAGAGCCCTGAAGAGAGTCTTTAACCAGGCCCCAGAGCCCTGAAGAGAGTCTTTAACCAGACCCCAGAGCCCTGAAGAGAGTCTTTAACCAGGCCCCAGAGCCCTGAAGAGAGTCTTTAACCAGGCCCCAGAGCCCTCCAGAGAGTCTTTAACCAGGCCCCAGAGCCCTGGAGAAAGTCTTTAACCAGGCCCCAGAACCCTGGAGAGAGTCTTTAACCAGGCCCCAGAGCCCTGAAGAGAGTCTTTAACCAGGCCCCAGAGCCCTGGAGAGAGTCTTTAACCAGGCCCCAGAGCCCTGAAGAGAGTCTTTAACCAGGCCCCAGAGCCCTGGAGAGAGTCTTTAACCAGGCCCCAGAGCCCTCAAGAGAGTCTTTAACCAGGCCCCAGAGCCCTGGAGAGAGTCTTTAACCAGGCCCCAGAGCCCTGGAGAGAGTCTTTAACCAGGCCCCAGAGCCCTGGAGAGAGTCTTTAACCAGGTGCCAAAGCCCTTAAGAGAGTCTTTAACCAGGCCCCAGAGTCCTGAAGAGAGTCTTTAACCAGGCCCCAGAGCCCTGAAGAGAGTCTTTAACCAGGCCCCAGAGTCCTGAAGAGAGTCTTTAACCAGGCCCCAGAGTCCTGAAGAGAGTCTTTAACCAGGCCCCAGAGCCCTGAAGAGAGTCTTTAACCAGGCCCCAGAGCCCTGAAGAGAGTCTTTAACCAGGCCCCAGAGTCCTGAAGAGAGTCTTTAACCAGGCCCCAGAGTCCTGAAGAGAGTCTTTAACCAGGCCCCAGAGCCCTGAAGAGAGTCTTTAACCAGGCCCCAGAGCCCTGAAGAGAGTCTTTAACCAGGCCCCAGAGCCCTCAAGAGAGTCTTTAACCAGGCCCCAGAGTCCTGAAGAGAGTCTTTAACCAGGCCCCAGAGCCCTGAAGAGAGTCTTTAACCAGGCCCCAGAGTCCTGAAGAGAGTCTTTAACCAGGCCCCAGAGCCCTGAAGAGAGTCTTTAACCAGGCCCCAGAGACCTGAAGAGAGTCTTTAACCAGGCCCCAGAGCCCTCAAGAGAGTCTTTAACCAGGCCCCAGAGTCCTGAAGAGAGTCTTTAACCAGGCCCCAGAGCCCTGAAGAGAGTCTTTAACCAGGCCCCAGAGCCCTGAAGAGAGTCTTTAACCAGGCCCCAGAGCCCTGAAGAGAGTCTTTAACCAGGCCCCAGAGCCCTCAAGAGAGTCTTTAACCAGGCCACAGAGTCCTGAAGAGAGTCTTTAACCAGGCCCCAGAGCCCTGAAGAGAGTCTTTAACCAGGCCCCAGAGTCCTGAAGAGAGTCTTTAACCAGGCCCCAGAGCCCTGAAGAGAGTCTTTAACCAGGCCCCAGAGCCCTGAAGAGAGTCTTTAACCAGGCCCCAGAGTCCTGAAGAGAGTCTTTAACCAGGCCCCAGAGCCCTGAAGAGAGTCTTTAACCAGGCCCCAGAGCCCTCAAGAGAGTCTTTAAACAGGCCCCAGAGCCCTGAAGAGAGTCTTTAACCAGGCCCCAGAGCCCTGAAGAGAGTCTTTAACCAGGCCTCAGAGCCCTGAAGAGAGTCTTTAACCAGGCCCCAGAACCCTGGAGAGAGTCTTTAACCAGGCCCCAGAGCCCTGGAGAAAGTCTTTAACCAGGCCCCAGAGCCCTGAAGAGAGTCTTTAACCAGGCCCCAGAGCCCTGAAGAGAGTCTTTAACCAGGCCCCAGAGCCCTGAAGAGAGTCTTTAACCAGGCCCCAGAGTCCTGAAGAGAGTCTTTAACCAGGCCCCAGAGCCCTCAAGAGAGTCTTTAACCAGGCCCCAGAGCCCTCAAGAGAGTCTTTAACCAGGCCCCAGAGTCCTGAAGAGAGTCTTTAACCAGGCCCCAGAGTCCTGAAGAGAGTCTTTAACCAGGCCCCAGAGTCCTGAAGAGAGTCTTTAACCAGGCCCCAGAGTCCTGAAGAGAGTCTTTAACCAGGCCCCAGAGCCCTGAAGAGAGTCTTTAACCAGGCCCCAGAGCCCTGAAGAGAGTCTTTAACCAGGCCCCAGAGTCCTGAAGAGAGTCTTTAACCAGGCCCCAGAGCCCTGAAGAGAGTCTTTAACCAGGCCCCAGAGCCCTCAAGAGAGTCTTTAACCAGGCCCCAGAGTCCTGAAGAGAGTCTTTAACCAGGCCCCAGAGTCCTGAAGAGAGTCTTTAACCAGGCCCCAGAGCCCTGAAGAGAGTCTTTAACCAGGCCCCAGAGTCCTGAAGAGAGTCTTTAACCAGGCCCCAGAGCCCTGAAGAGAGTCTTTAACCAGGCCCCAGAGCCCTGAAGAGAGTCTTTAACCAGGCCCCAGAGCCCTCAAGAGAGTCTTTAACCAGGCCCCAGAGTCCTGAAGAGAGTCTTTAACCAGGCCCCAGAGCCCTGAAGAGAGTCTTTAACCAGGCCCCAGAGCCCTGAAGAGAGTCTTTAACCAGGCCCCAGAGCCCTGAAGAGAGTCTTTAACCAGGCCCCAGAGTCCTGGAGAGAGTCTTTAACCAGGCCCCAGAGCCCTGAAGAGAGTCTTTAACCAGGCCCCAGAGCCCTGAAGAGAGTCTTTAACCAGGCCCCAGAGTCCTGAAGAGAGTCTTTAACCAGGCCCCAGAGCCCTGAAGAGAGTCTTTAACCAGGCCCCAGAGTCCTGAAGAGAGTCTTTAACCAGGCCCCAGAGCCCTGAAGAGAGTCTTTAACCAGGCCCCAGAGTCCTGAAGAGAGTCTTTAACCAGGCCCCAGAGCCCTGAAGAGAGTCTTTAACCAGGCCCCAGAGCCCTGAAGATAGTCTTTAACCAGGCCCCAGAGCCCTCAAGAGAGTCTTTAACCAGGCCTCAGAGCCCTGAAGAGAGTCTTTAACCAGGCCCCAGAACCCTGGAGAGAGTCTTTAACCAGGCCCCAGAGCCCTGGAGAAAGTCTTTAACCAGGCCCCAGAGTCCTGAAGAGAGTCTTTAACCAGGCCCCAGAGTCCTGAAGAGAGTCTTTAACCAGGCCCCAGAGTCCTGAAGAGAGTCTTTAACCAGGCCCCAGAGTCCTGAAGAGAGTCTTTAAACAGGCCCCAGAGTCCTGAAGAGAGTCTTTAACCAGACCCCAGAGCCCTGAAGAGAGTCTTTAAACAGGCCCCAGAGCCCTGAAGATAGTCT
This sequence comes from Salvelinus alpinus, assembly GCF_045679555.1. Taxonomy (NCBI): domain Eukaryota; kingdom Metazoa; phylum Chordata; class Actinopteri; order Salmoniformes; family Salmonidae; genus Salvelinus; species Salvelinus alpinus. The sequence continues at coordinate 4,785,375 of NC_092115.1, read as the reverse complement.
TTAACCAGGCCCCAGAGCCCTCAAGAGAGTCTTTAACCAGGCCTCAGAGCCCTGAAGAGAGTCTTTAACCAGGCCCCAGAGTCCTGAAGAGAGTCTTTAACCAGGCCCCAGAGCCCTGGAGAAAGTCTTTAACCAGGCCCCAGAGTCCTGAAGAGAGTCTTTAACCAGGCCCCAGAGTCCTGAAGAGAGTCTTTAACCAGGCCCCAGAGTCCTGAAGAGAGTCTTTAACCAGGCCCCAGAGTCCTGAAGAGAGTCTTTAAACAGGCCCCAGAGTCCTGAAGAGAGTCTTTAACCAGACCCCAGAGCCCTGAAGAGAGTCTTTAAACAGGCCCCAGAGTCCTGAAGAGAGTCTTTAACCAGGCCCCAGAGCCCTGAAGAGAGTCTTTAACCAGGCCCCAGAGCCCTGAAGAGAGTCTTTAACCAGGCCCCAGAGTCCTGAAGAGAGTCTTTAACCAGACCCCAGAGCCCTGAAGAGAGTCTTTAACCAGGCCCCAGAGCCCTGAAGAGAGTCTTTAACCAGACCCCAGAGCCCTGAAGAGAGTCTTTAACCAGGCCCCAGAGCCCTGAAGAGAGTCTTTAACCAGGCCCCAGAGCCCTCCAGAGAGTCTTTAACCAGGCCCCAGAGCCCTGGAGAAAGTCTTTAACCAGGCCCCAGAGCCCTGGAGAGAGTCTTTAACCAGGCCCCAGAGCCCTGAAGAGAGTCTTTAACCAGGCCCCAGAGCCCTGGAGAGAGTCTTTAACCAGGCCCCAGAGCCCTCAAGAGAGTCTTTAACCAGGCCCCAGAGCCCTGGAGAGAGTCTTTAACCAGGCCCCAGAGCCCTGGAGAGAGTCTTTAACCAGGCCCCAGAGCCCTGGAGAGAGTCTTTAACCAGGTGCCAAAGCCCTTAAGAGAGTCTTTAACCAGGCCCCAGAGTCCTGAAGAGAGTCTTTAACCAGGCCCCAGAGTCCTGAAGATAGTCTTTAACCAGGCCCCAGAGTCCTGAAGATAGTCTTTAACCAGGCCCCAGAGCCCTCAAGAGAGTCTTTAACCAGGCCCCAGAGCCCTCAAGAGAGTCTTTAACCAGGCCCCAGAGCCCTCAAGAGAGTCTTTAACCAGGCCCCAGAGTCCTGAAGAGAGTCTTTAACCAGGCCCCAGAGCCCTGAAGAGAGTCTTTAACCAGGCCCCAGAGTCCTGAAGAGAGTCTTTAACCAGGCCCCAGAGCCCTGAAGAGAGTCTTTAACCAGGCCCCAGAGTCCTGAAGAGAGTCTTTAACCAGGCCCCAGAGCCCTGAAGAGAGTCTTTAACCAGGCCCCAGAGCCCTCAAGAGAGTCTTTAACCAGGCCCCAGAGCCCTGAAGAGAGTCTTTAACCAGGCCCCAGAGCCCTGAAGATAGTCTTTAACCAGGCCCCAGAGCCCTCAAGAGAGTCTTTAACCAGGCCCCAGAGCCCAGAAGAGAGTCTTTAACCAGGCCCCAGAGCCCTGAAGAGAGTCTTTAACCAGGCCTCAGAGCCCTGAAGAGAGTCTTTAACCAGGCCCCAGAACCCTGGAGAGAGTCTTTAACCAGGCCCCAGAGCCCTGGAGAAAGTCTTTAACCAGGCCCCAGAGTCCTGAAGAGAGTCTTTAACCAGGCCCCAGAGTCCTGAAGAGAGTCTTTAACCAGGCCCCAGAGTCCTGAAGAGAGTCTTTAACCAGGCCCCAGAGTCCTGAAGAGAGTCTTTAAACAGGCCCCAGAGTCCTGAAGAGAGTCTTTAACCAGACCCCAGAGCCCTGAAGAGAGTCTTTAAACAGGCCCCAGAGTCCTGAAGAGAGTCTTTAACCAGGCCCCAGAGCCCTGAAGAGAGTCTTTAACCAGGCCCCAGAGCCCTGAAGAGAGTCTTTAACCAGGCCCCAGAGTCCTGAAGAGAGTCTTTAACCAGACCCCAGAGCCCTGAAGAGAGTCTTTAAACAGGCCCCAGAGTCCTGAAGAGAGTCTTTAACCAGGCCCCAGAGCCCTGAAGAGAGTCTTTAACCAGGCCCCAGAGCCCTGAAGAGAGTCTTTAACCAGGCCCCAGAGTCCTGAAGAGAGTCTTTAACCAGGCCCCAGAGCCCTGAAGAGAGTCTTTAACCAGGCCCCAGAGCCCTGAAGAGAGTCTTTAACCAGACCCCAGAGCCCTGAAGAGAGTCTTTAACCAGGCCCCAGAGCCCTGAAGAGAGTCTTTAACCAGGCCCCAGAGCCCTCCAGAGAGTCTTTAACCAGGCCCCAGAGCCCTGGAGAAAGTCTTTAACCAGGCCCCAGAGCCCTGGAGAGAGTCTTTAACCAGGCCCCAGAGCCCTGAAGAGAGTCTTTAACCAGGCCCCAGAGCCCTGAAGAGAGTCTTTAACCAGGCCCCAGAGTCCTGAAGAGAGTCTTTAACCAGGCCCCAGAGTCCTGAAGAGAGTCTTTAACCAGGCCCCAGAGCCCTGAAGAGAGTCTTTAACCAGGCCCCAGAGTCCTGAAGAGAGTCTTTAACCAGGCCCCAGAGCCCTGAAGAGAGTCTTTAACCAGGCCCCAGAGCCCTCAAGAGAGTCTTTAACCAGGCCCCAGAGTCCTGAAGAGAGTCTTTAACCAGGCCCCAGAGTCCTGAAGAGAGTCTTTAACCAGGCCCCAGAGCCCTGAAGAGAGTCTTTAACCAGGCCCCAGAGTCCTGAAGAGAGTCTTTAACCAGGCCCCAGAGCCCTGAAGAGAGTCTTTAACCAGGCCCCAGAGCCCTGAAGAGAGTCTTTAACCAGGCCCCAGAGCCCTCAAGAGAGTCTTTAACCAGGCCCCAGAGTCCTGAAGAGAGTCTTTAACCAGGCCCCAGAGCCCTGAAGAGAGTCTTTAACCAGGCCCCAGAGCCCTGAAGAGAGTCTTTAACCAGGCCCCAGAGCCCTGAAGAGAGTCTTTAACCAGGCCCCAGAGTCCTGAAGAGAGTCTTTAACCAGGCCCCAGAGCCCTGAAGAGAGTCTTTAACCAGGCCCCAGAGTCCTGAAGAGAGTCTTTAACCAGGCCCCAGAGCCCTGAAGAGAGTCTTTAACCAGGCCCCAGAGCCCTGAAGAGAGTCTTTAACCAGGCCCCAGAGTCCTGAAGAGAGTCTTTAACCAGGCCCCAGAGCCCTGAAGAGAGTCTTTAACCAGGCCCCAGAGCCCTCAAGAGAGTCTTTAAACAGGCCCCAGAGCCCTGAAGAGAGTCTTTAACCAGGCCCCAGAGCCCTGAAGAGAGTCTTTAACCAGGCCTCAGAGCCCTGAAGAGAGTCTTTAACCAGGCCCCAGAACCCTGGAGAGAGTCTTTAACCAGGCCCCAGAGCCCTCAAGAGAGTCTTTAACCAGGCCCCAGAGCCCTCAAGAGAGTCTTTAACCAGGCCCCAGAGTCCTGAAGAGAGTCTTTAACCAGGCCCCAGAGCCCTGAAGAGAGTCTTTAACCAGGCCCCAGAGTCCTGAAGAGAGTCTTTAACCAGGCCCCAGAGCCCTGAAGAGAGTCTTTAACCAGGCCCCAGAGTCCTGAAGAGAGTCTTTAACCAGGCCCCAGAGCCCTGAAGAGAGTCTTTAACCAGGCCCCAGAGTCCTGAAGAGAGTCTTTAACCAGGCCCCAGAGCCCTGAAGAGAGTCTTTAACCAGGCCCCAGAGCCCTGAAGATAGTCTTTAACCAGGCCCCAGAGCCCTCAAGAGAGTCTTTAACCAGGCCCCAGAGCCCAGAAGAGAGTCTTTAACCAGGCCCCAGAGCCCTGAAGAGAGTCTTTAACCAGGCCTCAGAGCCCTGAAGAGAGTCTTTAACCAGGCCCCAGAACCCTGGAGAGAGTCTTTAACCAGGCCCCAGAGCCCTGGAGAAAGTCTTTAACCAGGCCCCAGAGTCCTGAAGAGAGTCTTTAACCAGGCCCCAGAGTCCTGAAGAGAGTCTTTAACCAGGCCCCAGAGTCCTGAAGAGAGTCTTTAACCAGGCCCCAGAGTCCTGAAGAGAGTCTTTAACCAGACCCCAGAGCCCTGAAGAGAGTCTTTAACCAGGCCCCAGAGCCCTGAAGAGAGTCTTTAACCAGACCCCAGAGCCCTGAAGAGAGTCTTTAACCAGGCCCCAGAGCCCTGAAGAGAGTCTTTAACCAGGCCCCAGAGCCCTCCAGAGAGTCTTTAACCAGGCCCCAGAGCCCTGGAGAAAGTCTTTAACCAGGCCCCAGAACCCTGGAGAGAGTCTTTAACCAGGCCCCAGAGCCCTGAAGAGAGTCTTTAACCAGGCCCCAGAGCCCTGGAGAGAGTCTTTAACCAGGCCCCAGAGCCCTGAAGAGAGTCTTTAACCAGGCCCCAGAGCCCTGGAGAGAGTCTTTAACCAGGCCCCAGAGCCCTCAAGAGAGTCTTTAACCAGGCCCCAGAGCCCTGGAGAGAGTCTTTAACCAGGCCCCAGAGCCCTGGAGAGAGTCTTTAACCAGGCCCCAGAGCCCTGGAGAGAGTCTTTAACCAGGTGCCAAAGCCCTTAAGAGAGTCTTTAACCAGGCCCCAGAGTCCTGAAGAGAGTCTTTAACCAGGCCCCAGAGCCCTGAAGAGAGTCTTTAACCAGGCCCCAGAGTCCTGAAGAGAGTCTTTAACCAGGCCCCAGAGTCCTGAAGAGAGTCTTTAACCAGGCCCCAGAGCCCTGAAGAGAGTCTTTAACCAGGCCCCAGAGCCCTGAAGAGAGTCTTTAACCAGGCCCCAGAGTCCTGAAGAGAGTCTTTAACCAGGCCCCAGAGTCCTGAAGAGAGTCTTTAACCAGGCCCCAGAGCCCTGAAGAGAGTCTTTAACCAGGCCCCAGAGCCCTGAAGAGAGTCTTTAACCAGGCCCCAGAGCCCTCAAGAGAGTCTTTAACCAGGCCCCAGAGTCCTGAAGAGAGTCTTTAACCAGGCCCCAGAGCCCTGAAGAGAGTCTTTAACCAGGCCCCAGAGTCCTGAAGAGAGTCTTTAACCAGGCCCCAGAGCCCTGAAGAGAGTCTTTAACCAGGCCCCAGAGACCTGAAGAGAGTCTTTAACCAGGCCCCAGAGCCCTCAAGAGAGTCTTTAACCAGGCCCCAGAGTCCTGAAGAGAGTCTTTAACCAGGCCCCAGAGCCCTGAAGAGAGTCTTTAACCAGGCCCCAGAGCCCTGAAGAGAGTCTTTAACCAGGCCCCAGAGCCCTGAAGAGAGTCTTTAACCAGGCCCCAGAGCCCTCAAGAGAGTCTTTAACCAGGCCCCAGAGTCCTGAAGAGAGTCTTTAACCAGGCCCCAGAGCCCTGAAGAGAGTCTTTAACCAGGCCCCAGAGTCCTGAAGAGAGTCTTTAACCAGGCCCCAGAGCCCTGAAGAGAGTCTTTAACCAGGCCCCAGAGCCCTGAAGAGAGTCTTTAACCAGGCCCCAGAGTCCTGAAGAGAGTCTTTAACCAGGCCCCAGAGCCCTGAAGAGAGTCTTTAACCAGGCCCCAGAGCCCTCAAGAGAGTCTTTAAACAGGCCCCAGAGCCCTGAAGAGAGTCTTTAACCAGGCCCCAGAGCCCTGAAGAGAGTCTTTAACCAGGCCTCAGAGCCCTGAAGAGAGTCTTTAACCAGGCCCCAGAACCCTGGAGAGAGTCTTTAACCAGGCCCCAGAGCCCTGGAGAAAGTCTTTAACCAGGCCCCAGAGCCCTGAAGAGAGTCTTTAACCAGGCCCCAGAGCCCTGAAGAGAGTCTTTAACCAGGCCCCAGAGCCCTGAAGAGAGTCTTTAACCAGGCCCCAGAGTCCTGAAGAGAGTCTTTAACCAGGCCCCAGAGCCCTCAAGAGAGTCTTTAACCAGGCCCCAGAGCCCTCAAGAGAGTCTTTAACCAGGCCCCAGAGTCCTGAAGAGAGTCTTTAACCAGGCCCCAGAGTCCTGAAGAGAGTCTTTAACCAGGCCCCAGAGTCCTGAAGAGAGTCTTTAACCAGGCCCCAGAGCCCTGAAGAGAGTCTTTAACCAGGCCCCAGAGCCCTGAAGAGAGTCTTTAACCAGGCCCCAGAGTCCTGAAGAGAGTCTTTAACCAGGCCCCAGAGCCCTGAAGAGAGTCTTTAACCAGGCCCCAGAGCCCTCAAGAGAGTCTTTAACCAGGCCCCAGAGTCCTGAAGAGAGTCTTTAACCAGGCCCCAGAGTCCTGAAGAGAGTCTTTAACCAGGCCCCAGAGCCCTGAAGAGAGTCTTTAACCAGGCCCCAGAGTCCTGAAGAGAGTCTTTAACCAGGCCCCAGAGCCCTGAAGAGAGTCTTTAACCAGGCCCCAGAGCCCTGAAGAGAGTCTTTAACCAGGCCCCAGAGCCCTCAAGAGAGTCTTTAACCAGGCCCCAGAGTCCTGAAGAGAGTCTTTAACCAGGCCCCAGAGCCCTGAAGAGAGTCTTTAACCAGGCCCCAGAGCCCTGAAGAGAGTCTTTAACCAGGCCCCAGAGCCCTGAAGAGAGTCTTTAACCAGGCCCCAGAGTCCTGGAGAGAGTCTTTAACCAGGCCCCAGAGCCCTGAAGAGAGTCTTTAACCAGGCCCCAGAGCCCTGAAGAGAGTCTTTAACCAGGCCCCAGAGTCCTGAAGAGAGTCTTTAACCAGGCCCCAGAGCCCTGAAGAGAGTCTTTAACCAGGCCCCAGAGTCCTGAAGAGAGTCTTTAACCAGGCCCCAGAGCCCTGAAGAGAGTCTTTAACCAGGCCCCAGAGCCCTGAAGAGAGTCTTTAACCAGGCCCCAGAGCCCTCAAGAGAGTCTTTAACCAGGCCCCAGAGTCCTGAAGAGAGTCTTTAACCAGGCCCCAGAGCCCTGAAGAGAGTCTTTAACCAGGCCCCAGAGCCCTGAAGAGAGTCTTTAACCAGGCCCCAGAGCCCTCAAGAGAGTCTTTAACCAGGCCACAGAGTCCTGAAGAGAGTCTTTAACCAGGCCCCAGAGCCCTGAAGAGAGTCTTTAACCAGGCCCCAGAGTCCTGAAGAGAGTCTTTAACCAGGCCCCAGAGCCCTGAAGAGAGTCTTTAACCAGGCCCCAGAGCCCTGAAGAGAGTCTTTAACCAGGCCCCAGAGTCCTGAAGAGAGTCTTTAACCAGGCCCCAGAGACCTGAAGAGAGTCTTTAACCAGGCCCCAGAGCCCTCAAGAGAGTCTTTAAACAGGCCCCAGAGCCCTGAAGAGAGTCTTTAACCAGGCCCCAGAGCCCTGAAGAGAGTCTTTAACCAGGCCTCAGAGCCCTGAAGAGAGTCTTTAACCAGGCCCCAGAACCCTGGAGAGAGTCTTTAACCAGGCCCCAGAGCCCTGGAGAAAGTCTTTAACCAGGCCCCAGAGCCCTGAAGAGAGTCTTTAACCAGGCCCCAGAGCCCTGAAGAGAGTCTTTAACCAGGCCCCAGAGCCCTGAAGAGAGTCTTTAACCAGGCCCCAGAGTCCTGAAGAGAGTCTTTAACCAGGCCCCAGAGCCCTCAAGAGAGTCTTTAACCAGGCCCCAGAGCCCTCAAGAGAGTCTTTAACCAGGCCCCAGAGCCCAGAAGAGAGTCTTTAACCAGGCCCCAGAGCCCTGAAGAGAGTCTTTAACCAGGCCCCAGAGTCCTGAAGAGAGTCTTTAACCAGGCCCCAGAGCCCTGAAGAGAGTCTTTAACCAGGCCCCAGAGCCCTGAAGAGAGTCTTTAACCAGGCCCCAGAGTCCCGAAGAGAGTCTTTAACCAGGCCCCAGAGCCCTGAAGAGAGTCTTTAACCAGGCCCCAGAGTCCTGAAGAGAGTCTTTAACCAGGCCCCAGAGCCCTGAAGAGAGTCTTTAACCAGGCCCCAGAGCCCTGAAGAGAGTCTTTAACCAGGCCCCAGAGCCCTCAAGAGAGTCTTTAACCAGGCCCCAGAGCCCTGAAGAGAGTCTTTAACCAGGCCCCAGAGCCCTGAAGAGAGTCTTTAACCAGGCCCCAGAGCCCTGAAGAGAGTCTTTAACCAGGCCCCAGAGCCCTGAAGAGAGTCTTTAACCAGGCCCCAGAGTCCTGAAGATAGTCTTTAACCAGGCCCCAGAGTCCTGAAGAGAGTCTTTAACCAGGCCCCAGAGCCCTGAAGAGAGTCTTTAACCAGGCCCCAGAGCCCTCAAGAGAGTCTTTAACCAGGCCCCAGAGCCCTCAAGAGAGTCTTTAACCAGGCCCCAGAGTCCTGAAGAGAGTCTTTAACCAGGCCCCAGAGCCCTGAAGAGAGTCTTTAACCAGGCCCCAGAGCCCTGAAGAGAGTCTTTAACCAGGCCCCAGAGCCCTGAAGAGAGTCTTTAACCAGGCCCCAGAGCCCTGAAGAGAGTCTTTAACCAGGCCCCAGAGTCCTGAAGATAGTCTTTAACCAGGCCCCAGAGCCCTCAAGAGAGTCTTTAACCAGGCCACAGAGTCCTGAAGAGAGTCTTTAACCAGGCCCCAGAGCCCTGAAGAGAGTCTTTAACCAGGCCCCAGAGTCCTGAAGAGAGTCTTTAACCAGGCCCCAGAGCCCTGAAGAGAGTCTTTAACCAGGCCCCAGAGCCCTGAAGAGAGTCTTTAACCAGGCCCCAGAGTCCTGAAGAGAGTCTTTAACCAGGCCCCAGAGCCCTGAAGAGAGTCTTTAACCAGGCCCCAGAGCCCTCAAGAGAGTCTTTAAACAGGCCCCGGAGCCCTGAAGAGAGTCTTTAACCAGGCCCCAGAGCCCTGAAGAGAGTCTTTAACCAGGCCTCAGAGCCCTGAAGAGAGTCTTTAACCAGGCCCCAGAACCCTGGAGAGAGTCTTTAACCAGGCCCCAGAGCCCTGGAGAAAGTCTTTAACCAGGCCCCAGAGCCCTGAAGAGAGTCTTTAACCAGGCCCCAGAGCCCTGAAGAGAGTCTTTAACCAGGCCCCAGAGCCCTGAAGAGAGTCTTTAACCAGGCCCCAGAGTCCTGAAGAGAGTCTTTAACCAGGCCCCAGAGCCCTCAAGAGAGTCTTTAACCAGGCCCCAGAGCCCTCAAGAGAGTCTTTAACCAGGCCCCAGAGCCCAGAAGAGAGTCTTTAACCAGGCCCCAGAGCCCTGAAGAGAGTCTTTAACCAGGCCCCAGAGTCCTGAAGAGAGTCTTTAACCAGGCCCCAGAGCCCTGAAGAGAGTCTTTAACCAGGCCCCAGAGCCCTGAAGAGAGTCTTTAACCAGGCCCCAGAGTCCCGAAGAGAGTCTTTAACCAGGCCCCAGAGCCCTGAAGAGAGTCTTTAACCAGGCCCCAGAGTCCTGAAGAGAGTCTTTAACCAGGCCCCAGAGCCCTGAAGAGAGTCTTTAACCAGGCCCCAGAGCCCTGAAGAGAGTCTTTAACCAGGCCCCAGAGCCCTCAAGAGAGTCTTTAACCAGGCCCCAGAGTCCTGAAGAGAGTCTTTAACCAGGCCCCAGAGCCCTGAAGAGAGTCTTTAACCAGGCCCCAGAGCCCTGAAGAGAGTCTTTAACCAGGCCCCAGAGCCCTGAAGAGAGTCTTTAACCAGGCCCCAGAGCCCTGAAGAGAGTCTTTAACCAGGCCCCAGAGTCCTGAAGATAGTCTTTAACCAGGCCCCAGAGTCCTGAAGAGAGTCTTTAACCAGGCCCCAGAGCCCTGAAGAGAGTCTTTAACCAGGCCCCAGAGCCCTCAAGAGAGTCTTTAACCAGGCCCCAGAGCCCTCAAGAGAGTCTTTAACCAGGCCCCAGAGTCCTGAAGAGAGTCTTTAACCAGGCCCCAGAGCCCTGAAGAGAGTCTTTAACCAGGCCCCAGAGCCCTGAAGAGAGTCTTTAACCAGGCCCCAGAGCCCTGAAGAGAGTCTTTAACCAGGCCCCAGAGCCCTGAAGAGAGTCTTTAACCAGGCCCCAGAGTCCTGAAGATAGTCTTTAACCAGGCCCCAGAGTCCTGAAGAGAGTCTTTAACCAGGCCCCAGAGCCCTGAAGAGAGTCTTTAACCAGGCCCCAGAGTCCTGAAGATAGTCTTTAACCAGGCCCCAGAGCCCTGAAGAGAGTCTTTAACCAGGCCCCAGAGCCCTGAAGAGAGTCTTTAACCAGGCCCCAGAGCCCTGAAGAGAGTCTTTAACCAGGCCCCAGAGCCCTGAAGAGAGTCTTTAACCAGGCCCCAGAGCCCTGAAGATAGTCTTTAACCAGGCCCCAGAGCCCTCAAGAGAGTCTTTAATGCATGGAGCCCCAGACCGAGGGTGATTGACCGTCATCTTGAACTTCTTCCATTTTCTAATAATTGCGCCAACAGTTGTTGCCTTCTCACCAAGCTGCTTGCCTATTGTCCTGTAGCCCATCCCAGCCTTGTGCAGGTCTACAATTTTATCCCTGATGTCCTTACACAGCTCTCTGGTCTTGGCCATTGTGGAGAGGTTGGAGTCTGTTTGATTGAGTGTGTGGACAGGTGTCTTTTATACAGGTAACGAGTTCAAACAGGTGCAGTTAATACAGGTAATGAGTGGAAAACAGGAGGGCTTCTTAAAGAAAAACTAACAGGTCTGTGAGAGACGGAATTCTTACTGGTTGGTAGGTGATCAAATACTTATGTCATGCAATAAAATGCTAATTAATTACTTAAAAATCATACAATGTGGTTTTCTGTATTTTTGTTTTAGATTCCGTCTCTCACAGTTGAAGTGTACCTATGATAAAAAATTACAGACCTCTACATGCTTTGTAAGTAGGAAAACCTGCAAAATCGGCAGTGTATCAAATACTTGTTCTCCCCGCTATATTTATTATTTACAGTATGTAGCCTACACCCCCCTACATATTTATTATTTACAGTATGTACACTCCCCTAAATACTTATTATTTACAGTATGTACACTCCCCTACATATTTATTATTTACAGTATGTACACTCCCCTCTCCTGGGTGATGGGGCGGTGTGCAACAGGCACTGGCCTTTCTCACCTATATGAATGAACCGAATATGTTGACCGAATCAATTTAATTACACTTTTAATTTATATGTAATAAAAAGTCTCATTAAAGTTTGGTGACATATTCTGATGCCTTTCTGATGTCAACATTGGTGTGGACACGAGAGGCTGTAGCCAATAGCATAGTCTATCACCTACATTTAGACATGTAGGTTAACTATTTATGGACATTTACAGACACATGTTTTTTACAGAATAGCTAGTGTTTTTATTTTGTTTTTCAAAATCAATTTAATTGGCTATTTTGGTTAATACCTTTGGTGCCTTGGCAGACGGCCTTGATGCCCTGGCATATTGGGGATATAACCTGCGACCGTGATCCAGTCGGGAACTGCATTTCTGCCCCAGCTGTGTCCCTCAGCTGTACCCCCAAAACATCAACCAGACAACACACAGTAACTATCAGAGCTGTACCCCCAAAACATCAACCGGACAACACACAGTAACTATCAGAGCTGTACCCCCAAAACATCAACCGGACAACACACAGTAACTATCAGAGCTGTACCCCCAAAACATCAACAGGACACAACACAGTTACCATCAGAGCTGTACCCCCAAAACATCAACAGGACACAACACAGTTACCATCAGAGCTGTACCCCCAAAACATCAACCGGACAACACACAGTTACTATCAGAGCTGTACCCCCAAAACATCAACCAGACAACACACAGTAACTATCAGAGCTGTACCCCCAAAACATCAACCAGACAACACACAGTAACTATCAGAGCTGTACCCCCAAAACATCAACCGGACAACACACAGTAACTATCAGAGCTGTACCCCCAAAACATCAACCGGACAACACACAGTAACTATCAGAGCTGTACCCCCAAAACATCAACAGGACACAACACAGTTACCATCAGAGCTGTACCCCCAAAACATCAACCGGACAACACACAGTTACTATCAGAGCTGTACCCCCAAAACATCAACCAGACAACACACAGTAACTATCAGAGCTGTACCCCCAAAACATCAACCGGACAACACACAGTAACTATCAGAGCTGTACCCCCAAAACATCAACCGGACAACACACAGTAACTATCAGAGCTGTACCCCCAAAACATCAACAGGACACAACACAGTTACCATCAGAGCTGTACCCCCAAAACATCAACCGGACAACACACAGTTACTATCAGAGCTGTACCCCCAAAACATCAACCAGACAACACACAGTAACTATCAGAGCTGTACCCCCAAAACATCAACCAGACAACACACAGTAACTATCAGAGCTGTACCCCCAAAACATCAACTGGACAACACACAGTAACTATCAGAGCTGTACCCCCAAAACATCAACCGGACAACACACAGTTACTATCAGAGCTGTACCCCCAAAACATCAACCAGACAACACACAGTTACTATCAGAGCTGTACCCCCAAAACATCAACCAGACAACACACAGTTACCATCAGAGCTGTACCCCCAAACCCCACACAGTTACCCTCAGAACAGGCCAAAATAATAGCCTGGATACCAATGTTTGGCAACGACACGGAGTACAAGGAGTGAAATGTCATAACTGTCAAATCCTAATTTAAAATCTGTGGGCTCGAGATTTACCATTTATCGAGATTTATCATTGACGTCAACGCAGGATTAAAACAAAAATACATGCATGAATCTCAAGTTTGAAATCCAGAGGCTTCTTCCAAACAGAAGAAGTCTGTAACCCTATGGACTGTATAGTACAGTACATAACCCTAGTGAAGTCTGTAACCCTATAGACTGTATAGTACAGTACATAACCCTAGTGACGTCTGTAACCCTACAGACTGTATAGTACAGTACATAACCCTAGTGACGTCTGTAACCCTATAGACTGTATAGTACAGTACATAACCCTAGTGACGTCTGTAACCCTACAGACTGTATAGTACAGTACATAACCCTAGTGACGTCTGTAACCCTTCAGACTGTATAGTACAGTACATAACCCTAGTGACGTCTGTAACCCTATAGACTGTATAGTACAGTACATAACCCTAGTGACGTCTGTAACCCTACAGACTGTATAGTACAGTACATAACCCTAGTGATGTCTGTAACCCTATAGACTGTATAGTACAGTACATAACCCTAGTGAGGTCTGTAACCCTATAGACTGTATAGTACAGTACATAACCCTAGTGACGTCTGTAACCCTTCAGACTGTATAGTACAGTACATAACCCTAGTGACGTCTGTAACCCTATAGATTGTATAGTACAGTACATAACCCTAGTGACGTCTGTAACCCTACAGACTGTATAGTACAGTACATAACCCTAGTGACGTCTGTAACCCTATAGACTGTATAGTACAGTACATAACCCTAGTGACATCTGTAACCCTACAGACTGTATAGTACAGTACATAACCCTAGTGACGTCTGTAACCCTATAGACTGTATAGTACAGTACATAACCCTAGTGAGGTCTGTAACCCTACAGACTGTATAGTACAGTACATAACCCTAGTGAGGTCTGTAACCCTATAGACTGTATAGTACAGTACATAACCCTAGTGACGTCTGTAACCCTATAGACTGTATAGTACAGTACATAACCCTAGTGACGTCTGTAACCCTACAGACTGTATAGTACAGTACATAACCCTAGTGACGTCTGTAACCCTACAGACTGTATAGTACAGTACATAACCCTAGTGACGTCTGTAACCCTACAGACTGTATAGTACAGTACATAACCCTAGTGACGTCTGTAACCCTACAGACTGTATAGTACAGTACGTAACCCTAGTGACGTCTAATGGGCGTGTGTTCTGTGATCTGTGATCTAATTGGACTGGGTTCTGTGTTCTAATGGGACTGTGTTCTGTGATCTGTGATCTAATGGGACTGTGGTCTGTGTTCTAATGGGACTGTGTTCTGTGATCTAATTGGACTGGGGTCTGTGTTCTAATGGGACTGTGTTCTGTGTTCTAATTGGACTGGGGTCTGTGTTCTAATTGGACTGGGTTCTGTGTTCTGTGATCTAATTGGACTGTGGTCTGTGGTCTAATGGGTCTGTGTTCCATCCGTATTTGTAGAACTGCTCATCATCATCATCATTATTATCTCTTTCTAACTCTTCTTCCATCTTATTCCTCTCTCTCTCTCTCTCTCTCTCTCTCTCTCTCTCCTCCTCCTCCTCCTCCTCCTCCTCTTTCTCCTGAAATGTAAATCACACAGAGCACTAATTCTACTATACCAAAGCTGCTTTTTCATTCATCCTCTCATTCATTCACTCTCTCCACCTCCCAGATTATGTTAGAGGGGAAACTGAAATCCCACCTCCCAACTGTAACAATATATTCAGACACCACATCCCTGGTCAGAGTGTTTGTCGTTACATAATAGTGTCCAATTTCTCTGTGACAGTATAAGCCATCAGGTCCTCGATGACCTTTTCTGCTCTCGATGGCTAAGCTAAACCGTGTTTATCAAACAGAGAATACGTCACGCACGTCAACATCTGATGCCGAGTCGAGTAACAGCAGTTCTGTGTCTGTGGGTGGAGCATCTATCTGTTATACAGTACCGTGTGTGTGTGTGTGTGGTGTGTGGTGTGTGGTGTGTGGTGTGTGTGTGTGTGTGTGTGTGTGTGTGTGCGCGTGCGCGTGCGCGTGCGTGTGCGTGTGCGTGTGTGTGTGTGTGTGTGTGTGTGCGTGTGTGTGTGTGTGTGTGTTATTGGAAGCTAAAGCACCTATCTGATGTACTGTAGCTACATGACACTATGCTGAGTCAGAGATGATAATCTCTGTGTGTGCAGATGAAAGCACAATATGGGAAAAATAGCACGGTCGCTGTGTCACAGACTTTAGAGGGCTCCCCGCATGTCCAACAACATTCAACACCCTGCCCCCCCCCCTATACACCCTGCCCCCCCATACACCCCCCCCCCCCCCAATACACCCTGCCCCCCCATACACCCCCCCCCCCCCAATACACCCTGCCCCCCCCCCCCAATACACCCCCCCCCCAATACACCCTGCCCCACCTCCCAATACACCTGCCCCCCCAATACACCCTGCCCCCCCCCCCCCCCCTCCCATACACCCTAGTAATAGACTGAAAATTGTCAAAGACTTCAGCCACCCTAGTAATAGACTGTTCTCTCTGCTACTGCACGCCAAGCGGTACCGGAGCGCCAAGTCTAGGACCCAGAGGCTCCTAAACAGCTTCTACCTCCAAGCCATAAGACTCCTGAACATCTAATCAAATGGCTACCCAGACTATTTGCATTGACCCCCCTTTTACACTGCTGCTTCTCTCTGTTATTATCTATGCATAAGTCACTTTAATAACTACCTACATGTATATATTACCTCAATTAGCTCGACTAACCCGGTGCCCCTCCACATTAACTCTGTACCAGTACCCGCTGTATATAGCCTCCACATTGACTCTGTACCGGTACCCCCTGTATATAGCCTCCACATTGACTCTGTACCGTAACACCCTGTATATAGCCTCCACATTGACTCTGTACCGTAACACCCTGTATATAGCCTCCACATTGACTCTGTACTGGTACCCCCTGTATATAGCCTCCACATTGACTCTGTACCGTAACACCCTGTATATAGCCTCCACATTGACTCTGTACCGGTACCCCCTGTATATAGCCTCCACATTGACTCTGTACCGTAACACCCTGTATATAGCCTCCACATTGACTCTGTACTGGTACACCCTGTATATAGCCTCCACATTGACTCTGTACCGTAACACCCTGTATATAGCCTCCACATTGACTCTGTATTGGTACCCCCTGTATATAGCCTCCACATTGACTCTGTACCGGTACCCCCTGTATATAGCCTCCACATTGACTCTGTACCGGTACCCCCTGTATATAGTCTCCACATTGACTCTGTACCGGTATCCCCTGTATATAGCCTCCACATTGACTCTGTACCGTAACACCCTGTATATAGCCTCCACATTGACTCTGTACCGTAACACCCTGTATATAGCCTCCACATTGACTCTGTACCAGTCCCCCCTGTATATAGCCTCCACATTGACTCTGTACCGTAACACCCTGTATATAGCCTCCACATTGACTCTGTACCGTAACACCCTGTATATAGCCTCCACATTGACTCTGTACCGGTACCCCCTGTATATAGCCTCCACATTGACTCTGTACCGGTACCCCCTGTATATAGCCTCCACATTGACTCTGTACCGGTACCCCCTGTATATAGCCTCCACATTGACTCTGTACCGGTACCCCCTGTATATAGCCTCCACATTGACTCTGTACTGGTACCCCCTGTATATAGCCTCCACATTGACTCTATACCGTAACACCCTGTATATAGTCTCGCTATTGTTATTTTACTGCTGTTATTTAATTATTTGTTACTTCATTTCTTATTTTTGTTGGTATTTTTCTTACAATTGCATTGTTGGTTAAGGGCTTGTAAGTAAGCATTTCACTGTAAGGTCCAAAACATGTTGTATTCGGCGCATGTGACTAATAGAATTTGATTTAATTTGACTGTCTGTCTGTCCTTAGTCAGTCCTACAGTAGCATGGTATGATCAGTCCTACAGTAGCATGGTATGATCAGTCCTACAGTAGCATGGTATGATCAGTCCTACAGTAGCATGGTATGATCAGTCCTACAGTAGCATGGTATGATCAGTCCTACAGTAGCATGGTATGATCAGTCCTACAGTAGCATGGTATGATCAGTCCTACAGTAGCATGGTATGATCAGTCCTACAGTAGCATGGTATGATCAGTCCTACAGTAGCATGGTATGATCAGTCCTACAGTATGTGGTAAAAGACAGGGAGGTAGAGAGATGGAAGAGGCACTGACCTCCAGTCTTAAAGAAGCCAGGAAGGGTCTGTGGTATCTAGTGTGTCCCAGGATGGCTCCCCTGTTCTGGGCCGGACCCTGAGGAAGAGCCCCCTGGCTCTGGCCCTGGGTCTCCACGGCTCGCTCCTGTCCTAGACGCCACTCCAGCTCATCCCTCACACCGGACCGTGACTGAAGGGGTGGGGGTCAGGGGTCAAGGGGTGGAGGGAGTAGAAATGCATGAAGTGGATTGGTGGGTGAACGAACAGAGATGAACGACCACGAACAAACAGAGGAAGAAATAAAAATACAAAAATGGGTAAAAAGAGAGAAAACCAAATTGCAAAAAATGTACTGAAAACTAAGAGAACAGACTGACGGAACAGGAAATGAAGAAAAGCACAAAGAGAAAGACCAACTTAAAGACCGCGGCGTACGAGAGAGACGAGAAGAGGACTAGAACGAGGATGAGCAACAGGATGAGTTGAAACATCTGAAGGATGAACACAAAAGAGGAGAAAAAAGAGAGGGATCGGGGGGGGAAGAATGCAAAAACACTGTTTATGAAGCGCATGCAATGAGGGCTACAAGACTCCAAACACACAGCTGATACAACAGCAGACTGCAGATAGATTAGCTAGCACACCAACAGCTGATAGATCGATACCACAGCAGACTGCAGATAGATTAGCTAGCACGCCACCAGCTGATAGATACCACAGCAGACTGCAGATAGATTAGCTAGCACGCCAACAGCTGATAGATACCACAGCAGACTGCAGATAGATTAGCTAGCACACCAGCCATAGATACCACAGCAGACTGCAGATAGATTAGCTAGCACGCCAACAGCTGATAGATACCACAGCAGACTGCAGATAGATTAGCTAGCACGCCAACAGCTGATAGATACCACAGCAGACTGCAGATAGATTAGCTAGCACGCCAACAGCTGATAGATACCACAGCAGACTGCAGATAGATTAGCTAGCACACCAGCCATAGATCGATACCACAGCAGACTGCAGATAGATTAGCTAGCACACCAGCCATAGATCGATACCACAGCAGACTGCAGATAGATTAGCTAGCACACCAACAGCTGATAGATGCCACAGCAGACTGCAGATAGATTAGCTAGCACGCCAACAGCTGATAGATACCACAGCAGACTGCAGATAGCTTAGCTAGCACGCCAACAGCTGATAGATACCACAGCAGACTGCAGATAGATTAGCTAGCACGTCAACAGCTGATAGATACCACAGCAGACTGCAGATAGATTAGCTAGCACGCCAACAGCTGATAGATACCACAGCAGACTGCAGATAGATTAGCTAGCACGCCAACAGCTGATAGATACCACAGCAGACTGCAGATAGATTAGCTAGCACGTCAACAGCTGATAGATACCACAGCAGAATGCAGATAGATTAGCTAGCACGCCAACAGCTGATAGATACCACAGCAGAATGCAGATAGATTAGCTAGCACGTCAACAGCTGATAGATAACACAGCAGAATGCAGATAGATTAGCTAGCACGTCAACAGCTGATAGATACCACAGCAGACTGCAGATAGATTAGCTAGCACGTCAACAGCTGATAGATACCACAGCAGACTGCAGATAGATTAGCTAGCACACCAGCCATAGATCGATACCACAGCAGACTGCAGATAGATTAGCTAGCACGCCAACAGCTGATAGATACCACAGCAGACTGCAGATAGATTAGCTAGCACACCAGCCATATATCGATACCACAGCTGACTGCAGATAGATTAGCTAGCACGCCAACAGCTGATAGATACCACAGCAGACTGCAGATAGATTAGCTAGCACGCCAGCCATAAATATTAACCACAGCTGACTGCAGATAGATTAGCTAGCACACCAGCCATAGATCGATACCACAGCAGACTGCAGATAGATTAGCTAGCACGCCAACAGCTGATAGATACCACAGCAGACTGCAGATAGATTCGCTAGCACGCCAGCCATAGATAGATACAACAGCAGACTGCAGATAGATTCGCTAGCACGCCAACAGCTGATAGATACCACAGCAGACTGCAGATAGATTAGCTAGCCCGCCAACAGCTGATAGATACCACAGCAGACTGCAGATAGATTAGCTAGCATACCACCAGCTGATAGATACCACAGCAGACTGCAGATAGATTAGCTAGCATACCACCAGCTGATAGATACCACAGCAGACTGCAGATAGATTAGCTAGCACGCCAGCCATAGATAGATACCACAGCAGACTGCAGATAGATTAGCTAGCACACCAGCCATAGATAGATACCACAGCAGACTGCAGATAGATTAGCTAGCACACCAGCCATAGATCGATACCACAGCAGACTGCAGATAGATTAGCTAGCACACCACCAGCCATGCAATAGCAAAAAAAACTCTACACACGTGCAATGCCGTTATTTTAACGTTTTTACACTGTTAAACGTGACTCTTTATTAGACTTTATCATTCTACATGACTTTAACTTTATCTTGTTTTCTTTGAGTAGAAGGCAAACCGTGTCCTTCAAGCTTGTGAGAATGTTTGTTTGTAGTAGCTGTTAGTTGAGTAACAGTATGCCCCACCCACCCTAACCATAATTAGGATTCTACAGGCGAACGGATTAAAACAGTGGCACAGGTATTATCCCTATATTCAATTTCAAAAGAGAATCAAACATTTTTTATAAAAAATGTATTCGTTGAATAATTCCAAAAAGGCCCAATCATGGTGTAAAGAGCAAACTGTTTATTAACATACTGTCTCAAACAGCGGTACCAGCGGTGGACGACAACGGACAGAAGGCGAAGGGACCGGCAAGGTTCTTCCACAGGCAACTCCTCATTCTGACTTTGATTGATTGGTTGATTTGTTAATTGATTGCTTGATCAATTGTGGGGAAAAGCCATATGGAAGAAGCTGCCAACCCCCCCCCCCCCCCCCCCCCCCCCCCCTCCCCCCCTCCCACTGAGTTGAAGCAGACATCTGCATGTGGGTATGGGTATGCGGACGCAGCTCTGAAAGCGAGCGTGAGGGCGTGAGGGATGGTGAATGGGGACGGGAGAAGGGAGGTGGTGGTGCTGGGTGGCTGAGCCGGGTGACTCAAGGTGGGACAGGCACTGCTGTGGCACCTCTGCTGGTCGTTTGGTTGTCTTGTGTTTCTCAGTCCATCTCCGAGGACACCAAGTGTGTTCAAGCCCAGCACTAACACACCTGATTCAACTAAACAGCTAATCACCCAGCCCATGATTATTAGTACTGGACTAGGAACCTCAAGCAATGGATGGGGAGCATTGGTCTGAAGGACCGTGTTTACACAGTCAGACAAATTCTGATCTTTTTTTCCTCACACTAATTGGTCTTCTCACCGATCACATCAGATCTTTTCACACCAGATCTTATCTGAGTGGTCAAAAGACCAATTAGTGTGAATTAAAAACAAATCTGAATTGGGCTACCTGTGTAAACGCAGCCATCACCATCTCTGCCTGGTTCCTGCTGGTCTTTACTGATCTAGTGGTGCATTCAAACAGAGGGGCTCTATGGACTTTCTGTAGATGTGTCATGTAAGGGGTCATGTAGGGGTCATGTAGGGGTCATGTAGGGGTGTAGTGGGCCGTTTGTTTGTTTTTGTCTCACATAGTGTGTTGAACCTGGGACAAATGTGAAAGAGGGTCATGTAGGGGTGTAGTGGGCCGTTTGTTTGTTTTTGTCTTGTGTTGAACCTGGGACAAATGTGAAAGAAAGTTCAAAAATAAACATGACTTGTGTTCTGAGTGGGTAGTCTTCTGATAAAGCAGACATGGGTCTGTATCCCAAACGGCACCCTATTCCCTATATAGTGCACTACTTTTGACCAGTGCTGGCTCTGGTCAAATCTAGTGCACTACACGGGGAATAGGGTGCCATTTCAGACGCAACCCCAAGCTAGTTATAATGAATGGTTTTGTGTATTTGACACGCTACGCTGCATTAGCATCACATTTAGAGAATGGGAATGGCTCTACTAATGACCCCCCTTGGCGTTTTATACTGTTTACATCCAGTAGTAATGGACTCTACCATTCACACAGACTCCCCTTGGCGCTTTATACTGTTTACATCCAGTAGTAATGGACTGTACCATTTACACAGACTCCCCTTGAGGTTTTATACTGTTTAAATCCAGTAGTAATGGACTCTACCATTTACACAGACTCCCCTTGGCGTTTTATACTGTTTACATCCAGTAGTAATGGACTCTACCATTTACACAGACTCCCCTTGAGGTTTTATACTGTTTACATCCAGTAGTAATGGACTGTACCATTTACACAGACTCCCCTTGAGGTTTTATACTGTTTACATCCAGTAGTAATGGACTGTACCATTTACACAGACTCCCCTTGAGGTTTTATACTGTTTACATCCAGTAGTAATGGACTGTACCATTTACACAGACTCCCCTTGAGGTTTTATACTGTTTACATCCAGTAGTAATGGACTGTACCATTTACACAGACTCCCCTTGAGGTTTTATACTGTTTACATCCAGTAGTAATGGACTGTACCATTCACACAGACTCCCCTTGGCGTTTTATACTGTTTAAATCCAGTAGTAATGGACTCTACCATTTACACAGACTCCCCTTGGCGTTTTATACTGTTTAAATCCAGTAGTAATGGACTCTACCATTTACACAGACTCCCCTTGGCGTTTTATACTGTTTAAATCCAGTAGTAATGGACTCTACCATTTACACAGACTCCCCTTGGCGTTTTATACTGTTTAAATCCAGTAGTAATGGACTGTACCATTCACACAGACTCCCCTTGGCGTTTTATACTGTTTACATCCAGTAGTAATGGACTCTACCATTTACACAGACTCCCCTTGGCGTTTTATACTGTTTACATCCAGTAGTAATGGACTGTACCATTCACACAGACTCCCCTTGGCGTTTTATACTGTTTAAATCCAGTAGTAATGGACTCTACCATTTACACAGACTCCCCTTGGCGTTTTATACTGTTTAAATCCAGTAGTAATGGACTGTACCATTTACACAGACTCCCCTTGGCGTTTTATACTGTTTACATCCAGTAGTAATGGACTCTACCATTTACACAGACTCCCCTTGGCGTTTTATACTGTTTACATCCAGTAGTAATGGACTGTACCATTTACACAGACTCCCCTTGGCGTTTTATACTGTTTACATCCAGTAGTAATGGACTCTACCATTTACACAGACTCCCCTTGGCGTTTTATACTGTTTAAATCCAGTAGTAATGGACTCTACCATTTACACAGACTCCCCTTGAGGTTTTATACTGTTTACATCCAGTAGTAATGGACTCTACCATTTACACAGACTCCCCTTGAGGTTTTATACTGTTTAAATCCAGTAGTAATGGACTGTACCATTTACACAGACTCCCCTTGGCGTTTTATACTGTTTACATCCAGTAGTAATGGACTCTACCATTTACACAGACTCCCCTTGGCGTTTTATACTGTTTAAATCCAGTAGTAATGGACTCTACCATTTACACAGACTCCCCTTGGCGTTTTATACTGTTTAAATCCAGTAGTAATGGACTGTACCATTTACACAGACTCCCCTTGGCGTTTTATACTGTTTACATCCAGTAGTAATGGACTGTACCATTTACACAGACTCCCCTTGGCGTTTTATACTGTTTACATCCAGTAGTAATGGACTGTACCATTTACACAGACTCCCCTTGGCGTTTTATACTGTTTACATCCAGTAGTAATGGACTCTACCATTTACACAGACTCCCCTTGGCGTTTTATACTGTTTAAATCCAGTAGTAATGGACTCTACCATTTACACAGACTCCCCTTGAGGTTTTATACTGTTTACATCCAGTAGTAATGGACTCTACCATTTACACAGACTCCCCTTGAGGTTTTATACTGTTTAAATCCAGTAGTAATGGACTGTACCATTTACACAGACTCCCCTTGGCGTTTTATACTGTTTACATCCAGTAGTAATGGACTCTACCATTTACACAGACTCCCCTTGGCGTTTTATACTGTTTAAATCCAGTAGTAATGGACTCTACCATTTACACAGACTCCCCTTGAGGTTTTATACTGTTTAAATCCAGTAGTAATGGACTCTACCATTTACACAGACTCCCCTTGGAGGTTTTATACTGTTTACATCCAGTAGTAATGGACTCTACCATTTACACAGACTCCCCTTGGAGGTTTTATACTGTTTACATCCAGTAGTAATGGACTCTACCATTTACACAGACTCCCCTTGAGGTTTTATACTGTTTACATCCAGTAGTAATGGACTGTACCATTTACACAGACTCCCCTTGAGGTTTTATACTGTTTAAATCCAGTAGTAATGGACTCTACCATTTACACAGACTCCCCTTGGCGTTTTATACTGTTTAAATCCAGTAGTAATGGACTCTACCATTTACACAGACTCCCCTTGGCGTTTTATACTGTTTAAATCCAGTAGTAATGGACTGTACCATTCACACAGACTCCCCTTGGCGTTTTATACTGTTTACATCCAGTAGTAATGGACTCTACCATTTACACAGACTCCCCTTGGCGTTTTATACTGTTTACATCCAGTAGTAATGGACTGTACCATTCACACAGACTCCCCTTGGCGTTTTATACTGTTTAAATCCAGTAGTAATGGACTCTACCATTTACACAGACTCCCCTTGGCGTTTTATACTGTTTAAATCCAGTAGTAATGGACTGTACCATTTACACAGACTCCCCTTGGCGTTTTATACTGTTTACATCCAGTAGTAATGGACTCTACCATTTACACAGACTCCCCTTGGCGTTTTATACTGTTTAAATCCAGTAGTAATGGACTCTACCATTTACACAGACTCCCCTTGAGGTTTTATACTGTTTACATCCAGTAGTAATGGACTGTACCATTTACACAGACTCCCCTTGGCGTTTTATACTGTTTACATCCAGTAGTAATGGACTGTACCATTTACACAGACTCCCCTTGGCGTTTTATACTGTTTACATCCAGTAGTAATGGACTCTACCATTTACACAGACTCCCCTTGGCGTTTTATACTGTTTAAATCCAGTAGTAATGGACTCTACCATTTACACAGACTCCCCTTGAGGTTTTATACTGTTTACATCCAGTAGTAATGGACTCTACCATTTACACAGACTCCCCTTGAGGTTTTATACTGTTTAAATCCAGTAGTAATGGACTGTACCATTTACACAGACTCCCCTTGGCGTTTTATACTGTTTACATCCAGTAGTAATGGACTCTACCATTTACACAGACTCCCCTTGGCGTTTTATACTGTTTAAATCCAGTAGTAATGGACTCTACCATTTACACAGACTCCCCTTGAGGTTTTATACTGTTTAAATCCAGTAGTAATGGACTCTACCATTTACACAGACTCCCCTTGGAGGTTTTATACTGTTTACATCCAGTAGTAATGGACTCTACCATTTACACAGACTCCCCTTGGAGGTTTTATACTGTTTACATCCAGTAGTAATGGACTCTACCATTTACACAGACTCCCCTTGAGGTTTTATACTGTTTACATCCAGTAGTAATGGACTGTACCATTTACACAGACTCCCCTTGAGGTTTTATACTGTTTACATCCAGTAGTAATGGACTGTACCATTTACACAGACTCCCCTTGGCGTTTTATACTGTTTACATCCAGTAGTAATGGACTGTACCATTTACACAGACTCCCCTTGGCGTTTTATACTGTTTAAATCCAGTAGTAATGGACTCTACCATTTACACAGACTCCCCTTGGCGTTTTATACTGTTTAAATCCAGTAGTAATGGACTCTACCATTTACACAGACTCCCCTTGAGGTTTTATACTGTTTACATCCAGTAGTAATGGACTCTACCATTTACACAGACTGCCCTTGGCGTTTTATACCGCTCCCGTCCGTGAATCTGTGCGGAGTCTGAAATGGCACCCAATTCACCCACACGGCCCTGGTCAAAAGTAGTGCCCTATATACCTACCCTACCCACTGAGTAGGGTGCCTATTCCTCACTGCTGTTTAAAGTCACGTTGTGCTCTGTCTGACAGATTCATTACTTCAACATTTCTATTGGTTTCCTGGTGTCATAATGTCTTAATGTATAAATCAGAATGTCCTTGTTGTTTTGTTTCATAATGTCTTAATGTATAAATCAGAATGTCCTTGTTGTTTTGTTTCATACTGTCTTAATGTATAAATCAGAATGTGCTTGTTGTTTTGTTTCATAAGGTCTTAATGTTTAAATCAGAATGTCCTTGTTGTTTTGTTTCATAATGTCTTAATGTATAAATCAGAATGTCCTTGTTGTTTTGTTTCATAAGGTCTTATTGTTTAAATCAGAATGTCCTTGTTGTTTTGTTTCATAAGGTCTTAATGTATAAATCAGAATGTCCTTGTTGTTTTGTGTCATAATGTCTTAATGTATAAATCAGAATGTCATTGTTGTTTTGTTTCATAATGTCTTAATGTATAAATCAGAATGTCATTGTTGTTTTGTTTCATAATGTCTTAATGTATAAATCAGAATGTCCTTGTTGTTTTGTTTCATAAGGTCTTAATGTTTAAATCAGAATGTCCTTGTTGTTTTGTGTCATAATGTCTTAATGTATAAATCAGAATGTCACTGTTGTTTTGTTTCATAATGTCTTAATGTATAAATCAGAATGTCCTTGTTGTTTTGTTTCATAATGTCTTAATGTTTAAATCAGAATGTCATGAAATAATATCAATATCGGTTTAACTCTGTTTTCCATAATGACTACTTGCCGCTACAAGCAGGAATTCTTAAACTGATTGATAAGACATACTAACTGATTGATAAGACATACTAACTGATTGATAAGACATACTAACTGATTGATAAGACATACTAACTGATTGATAAGACATACTAACTGATTGATGCAGCCAGGGGGTTGATGTCTAGATGTAGCAAGGAGACAGACAACGTAACATACAGTACAGACTGTACTGCAACACAAATGGCTCCCTATTCCCTATGTAGTGCACTACTTTGACCAGGGCCCATAGGGCTTTTAACTAGTGCTACCGGCCCGAACCGAGTGAGAACAGTTTTTATTCTTTTTTTTTTTTGTTTACCTTTATTTAACTAGGCAGGTCAGTTAAGAACAAATTCTTATTTACAATAACGGCCTACCCCGGCCAAACCCGGACGACGCTCCTCCCTCCTCCCTCTTCCTCCTCCTCTTCCTCCTCCTCTCCCCCTCCTCCCCCTCCTCTCTCTTCCTCCTCCCTCTTCCTCCCCCTACTCCTCCCCTCCTCCCTCTTCCTCTCCCTCCTCCTCTCCCCCTCCTCCCCCTCCTCTCTCTTCCTCCTCCCTCCTTCCCTCCTCCCTCTTCCCCTCCTCCTCCTCCCTCCTTCCCTCCTCCCTCTTCCTCCTCCTCTCCCCCTCCCCTCTCTTCCTCATCCCTCCTCCCAATCCCTATGGGACTCCCAATCACGGCCTGGATGTGATGCGGCCTGGATACGAAGCAGGGACTGCAGGGCCTTTAGACCGTTGAGCCACTCGGGAGCCCAAAACATCTTTCCCGCATGTAGTGCACTACCTTTGACCAGGGCCCATAGGGCTCCCTATTCCCTATGTAGTGCACTACCTTTGACCAGGGCCCATAGGGCTCCCTATTCCCTATGTAGTGCACTACCTTTGACCAGGAACCATAGGGCTCCCTATTCCCTATGTAGTGCACTACCTTTGACCAGGGCCCATAGGGCTCCCTATTCCCTATGTAGTGCACTACCTTTGACCAGGGCCCATAGGGCTCCCTATTCCCTATGTAGTGCACTACCTTTGACCAGGAACCATAGGGCTCCCTATTCCCTATGTAGTGCACTACCTTTGACCAGGGCCCATAGGGCTCCCTATTCCCTATGTAGTGCACTACCTTTGACCAGGGCCCATAGGGCTCCCTATTCCCTATGTAGTGCACTACCTTTGACCAGGGCCCATAGGGCTCCCTATTCCTTATGTAGTGCACTACCTTTGACCAGAGCCCATAGGGCTCCCTATTCCCTATGTAGTGCACTACCTTTGACCAGGGCCCATAGGGCTCCCTATTCCCTATGTAGTGCACTACCTTTGACCAGAGCCTTCAGGATTTACTTTACTTGGCTTCAGCCCTTGGCTCCTATAAGGAGAATAGGCCCTTGACGAATGTTGTATCACATCCAGACTGCGAAGTAAGATAAGCCTGAAGTCTCTGGTCAAAGGAAGAGCACTACGTAGTGTATAGGGTGCCATTTCGGCCGCACCCCTGGATAGAGACAGATATAGGTCAAAAGTCGGAGGAGTTTTATCCAATTTCTTACCTGGAAATCTGTGACCAGGTCGCGTCCCAGGGTGCCGATGGGCGAGTCTCGTGACATGGAGGTGACCCCAGACAGGAAGCTACTGGACTCTGTGAGGTTGGGCAAGGGTGACAGGTCGTCTCCCCGATCCCGGTCACCTCCCCTCTCCCTCATGCCCTCTCCCAGGTGATCCACCTTCTCCATGAAGATATGGAGCTCTGTGCGGAAGGCCTTCATACGGATGTTGATCGTGTCCAGGACCTGTGAGTCTGGTTTGGGATCGGGGAGGCGGGTGGTGTCTTCTTTAAACCCCTCCAGAGCCAGACTCAAACTGTCCCCTCCTGTTATTAAAATCTTTCCCTCATAGATCAGACTGTCCGTGTCGCTAATGAGACGATCTACGGTCTTCCCAAGGCGCTCTGCTTCTCGTTTGACATTCGTGAACGTCTCGCGGTCTTCTCGCCTACGGTTAGATAGTTCGGTGGCGCTGAGCTCGTCCGAGGGCTTGTGACTTCCAAACCCCGAGGTCGTGGTGGTCTTCTCGAAGAGGTCCTCCGAGTCGCTCTCGCCACCCACAGGCCCCTCCCTCTTGGGGTGAAGTAAGAGGAGCCTCCCAGTTTCTTCCTCCTCTGCGGTGTCGCGGTGCCCGGTGTCGCTGTCTGCATCGCTGTCCCGCGGGGAGCCGGTGCGGAGGCCCAGGTGTTGGGCCAGGTCACAGCGCTGAACATTGGACATCAGGACTCTGTTCTCATACTGCAGCTTCATCACCTAGATGAGGACACGAGACACCATTATGAAAGCTTTAGAGACAAGTCAACATTATGTTAGCTTTAGAGACAAATCAACATTATGAAAGCTTTAGAGACAAATCAACATTATGAAAGCTTTAGAGACAAGTCAACATTATGTTAGCTTTAGAGACAAGTCAACATTATGTTAGCTTTAGAGACAAATCAACATTATGTTAGCTTTAGAGACAAATCAACATTATGTTAGCTTTAGAGACAAGTCAACATTATGTTAGCTTTAGAGACAAGTCAACATTATGTTAGCTTTAGAGACAAATCAACATTATGAAAGCTTTAGAGACAAATCAACATTATGAAAGCTTTAGAGACAAGTCAACATTATGAAAGCTTTAGAGACAAGTCAACATTATGAAAGCTTTAGAGACAAGTCAACATTATGAAAGCTTTAGAGACAAGTCAACATTATGTTAGCTTTAGAGACAAGTCAACATTATGTTAGCTTTAGAGACAAGTCAACATTATGAAAGCTTTAGAGACAAGTCAACATTATGAAAGCTTTAGAGACAAGTCAACATTATGTTAGCTTTAGAGACAAGTCAACATTATGTTAGCTTTAGAGACAAGTCAACATTATGAAAGCTTTAGAGACAAGTCAACATTATGAAAGCTTTAGAGACAAGTCAACATTATGTTAGCTTTAGAGACAAGTCAACATTATGTTAGCTTTAGAGACAAGTCAACATTATGTTAGCTTTAGAGACAAGTCAACATTATGTTAGCTTTAGAGACAAGTCAACATTATGTTAGCTTTAGAGACAAGTCAACATTATGAAAGCTTTAGAGACAAGTCAACATTATGTTAGCTTTAGAGACAAGTCAACATTATGTTAGCTTTAGAGACAAGTCAACATTATGAAAGCTTTAGAGACAAGTCAACATTATGAAAGCTTTAGAGACAAGTCAACATTATGAAAGCTTTAGAGACAAGTCAACATTATGAAAGCTTTAGAGACAAGTCAACATTATGAAAGCTTTAGCAACATCCTGAATGGTACCCTATTCCTTTTATAGTGCACACCTCCATCATGCTGCCTCACACAGAACATTATGGGTACTGTAGTCCATCACGCTGCCTCACACCTCATTATGGGTAATGTAGTCCATCATGCTGCCTCACACAGAGCATTATGGGTACTGTAGTCCACCACGTTGCCTCGCATAGCGCATTATGGGTACTGTAGTCCATCATGCTGCCTCACATAGAGCATTATGGGTACTGTAGTCCATGCTGCCTCACCTTCCCACTGAGCTCATTTATCTGCATCCGGGCTGACTTCAGCTCCTCGATCATCACCACACCGCTTCCGTTACCCCCGCCTCCTCCGTTACTCCCATTACCGGACTTCATCATCATCATCACTCCGAGTTCGCCTTCCTCGTCTCTCGGGCCGAACTTGAAGCGGTTCAGTTCGGAGGTCAGCTGCTTGTTGTGGTCCTCGATCTCCGAGATGGACCGCCGGAGAAGTTCTGCCTCTTCCTCTACGAACTGTAGGTGGCGCCGCAGCTCCCCGGCGGACTCCAGAGCGTCTCCGCCGTACGGGGAGGAGGGCATGCTGCTGAAGGGCTCCCGGCCGAAACAGTCCCTCTCGTACTGGCAGCGGATGTCCTCGTTCTCAGCCCTCAGGCCTCGGTTCTCCACCTGATAATAATGAACACAATGATTAGGAAGCGATCTTCATTTACAGGAATAAATCAAAGTACTGCATTAGGGGAAACAAAAGACAATAGCACCCTATTCCTTATGTAGTGCACTACTTTGACCTAAACCCCGGGCTCTGTCTATAGTAGTGGATAGGGACCTGGTCTATAGTAGTGGATAGGGCTCTGGTCTATAGTAGTGGACAGGGCTCTGTCTATAGTAGTGGATAGGGCTCTGGTCTATAGTAGTGGATAGGGACCTGGTCTATAGTAGTGGATAGGGCTCTGGTCTATAGTAGTGGATAGGGCTCTGGTCTATAGTAGTGGATAGGGCTCTGGTCTATAGTAGTGGATAGGGCTCTGTCTATAGTAGTGGATAGGGACCTGGTCTATAGTAGTGGATAGGGCTCTGGTCTATAGTAGTGGACAGGGCTCTGGTCTATAGTAGTGGATAGGGCTCTGGTCTATAGTAGTGGATAGGGCTCTGGTCTATAGTAGTGGATAGGGCTCTGGTCTATAGTAGTGGACAGGGCTCTGGTCTATAGTAGTGGATAGGGCTCTGGTCTATAGTAGTGGATAGGGACCTGGTCTATAGTAGTGGATAGGGACCTGGTCTATAGTAGTGGATAGGGCTCTGGTCTATAGTAGTGGACAGGGCTCTGGTCTATAGTAGTGGATAGGGCTCTGGTCTATAGTAGTGGATAGGGCTCTGTCTATAGTAGTGGATAGGGCTCTGGTCTATAGTAGTGGATAGGGCTCTGGTCTATAGTAGTGGACAGGGCTCTGGTCTATAGTAGTGGATAGGGCTCTGGTCTATAGTAGTGGATAGGGACCTGGTCTATAGTAGTGGATAGGGCTCTGGTCTATAGTAGTGGATAGGGCTCTGGTCTATAGTAGTGGACAGGGCTCTGGTCTATAGTAGTGGATAGGGCTCTGGTCTATAGTAGTGGATAGGGCTCTGTCTATAGTAGTGGATAGGGCTCTGGTCTATAGTAGTGGATAGGGACCTGGCCTATAGTAGTGGATAGGGCTCTGGTCTATAGTAGTGGACAGGGCTCTGGTCTATAGTAGTGGATAGGGCTCTGGTCTATAGTAGTGGATAGGGCTCTGTCTATAGTAGTGGATAGGGCTCTGTCTATAGTAGTGGATAGGGACCTGGTCTATAGTAGTGGATAGGGCTCTGGTCTATAGTAGTGGATAGGGCTCTAGTCTATAGTAGTGGACAGGGCTCTGGTCTATAGTAGTGGATAGGGCTCTGTCTATAGTAGTGGATAGGGACCTGGTCCATAGTAGTGGATAGGGCTCTGGTCTATAGTAGTGGATAGGGACCTGGTCTATAGTAGTGGATAGGGCTCTGGTCTATAGTAGTGGACAGGGCTCTGGTCTATAGTAGCGGACAGGGCTCTGGTCTATAGTAGTGGATAGGGCTCTGGTCTATAGTAGTGGATAGGGCTCTGGTCTATAGTAGTGGACAGGGCTCTGGTCTATAGTAGTGGATAGGGCTCTGGTCTATAGTAGTGGATAGGGACCTGGTCTATAGTAGTGGACAGGGCTCTGTCTATAGTAGTGGATAGGGCTCTGGTCTATAGTAGTGGATAGGGCTCTGGTCTATAGTAGTGGACAGGGCTCTGGTCTATAGTAGTGGATAGGGCTCTGTCAATAGTAGTGGATAGGGCTCTGGTCTATAGTAGTGGATAGGGCTCTGGTCTATAGTAGTGGATAGGGCTCTGGTCTATAGTAGTGGATAGGGCTCTGTCTATAGTAGTGGATAGGGCCCTGGTCTATAGTAGTGGACAGGGCTCTGGTCTATAGTAGTGGATAGGGCTCTGGTCTATAGTAGTGGACAGGGCTCTGGTCTATAATAGTGGATAGGGCTCTGGTCTATAGTAGTGGATAGGGCTCTGGTCTATAGTAGTGGATAGGGCTCTGGTCTATAGTAGTGGACAGGGCTCTGGTCTATAGTAGTGGACAGGGCTCTGGTCTATAGTAGTGGACAGGGCTCTGGTCTATAGTAGTGGATAGGGCTCTGGTCTATAGTAGTGGATAGGGCTCTGGTCTATAGTAGTGGATAGGGCTCTGTCTATAGTAGTGGATAGGGCTCTGGTCTATAGTAGTGGATAGGGACCTGGTCTATAGTAGTGGATAGGGACCTGGTCTATAGTAGTGGATAGGGCTCTGGTCTATAGTAGTGGATAGGGCTCTGGTCTATAGTAGTGGATAGGGCTCTGGTCTATAGTAGTGGATAGGGCTCTGGTCTATAGTAGTGGATAGGGCTCTGGTCTATAGTAGTGGATAGGGCTCTGGTCTATAGTAGTGGATAGGGCTCTGGTCTATAGTAGTGGATAGGGCTCTGGTCTATAGTAGTGGATAGGGCTCTGGTCTATAGTAGTGGATAGGGCTCTGGTCTATAGTAGTGGATAGGGCTCTGGTCTATAGTAGTGGATAGGGCTCTGGTCTATAGTAGTGGATAGGGCTCTGGTCTATAGTAGTGGATAGGGCTCTGGTCTATAGTAGTGGACAGGGCTCTGGTCTATAGTAGTGGATAGGGCTCTGGTCTATAGTAGTGGATAGGGCTCTGGTCTATAGTAGTGGATAGGGCTCTGGTCTATAGTAGTGGATAGGGCTCTGGTCTATAGTAGTGGATAGGGCTCTGGTCTATAGTAGTGGATAGGGCTCTGGTCTATAGTAGTGGATAGGGCTCTGGTCTATAGTAGTGGATAGGGCTCTGGTCTATAGTAGTGGATAGGGCTCTGGTCTATAGTAGTGGATAGGGCTCTGGTCTATAGTAGTGGATAGGGCTCTGGTCTATAGTAGTGGATAGGGCTCTGGTCTATAGTAGTGGATAGGGTTCTGGTCTATAGTAGTGGATAGGGCTCTGGTCTATAGTAGTGGATAGGGCTCTGGTCTATAGTAGTGGACAGGGCTCTGGTCTATAGTAGTGGATAGGGCTCTGGTCTATAGTAGTGGATAGGGCTCTGGTCTATAGTAGTGGATAGGGCTCTGGTCTATAGTAGTGGACTACATGGATTAGAATGGGATAGTGTTCCATTTTCAGACACACCCAGGATTAAAAGTCTCAGGCCACTCACCTCCAGCTCTACAATTTTCCTCCCCAGAATATTGGCCTCTTCCTCCACCAGTTTGAGTCGGAGCCGTAGCTCGGCCTCCCTGGTGCTGTGGGGCCCACCACCTGCGAGCTCCGCCAGGGGTAGAGGGCTGTCCACGTCCCCGTAGACTGACTTGTACTGCTGGATCTCCTGCTCTAGCTCTTCCTTCTCCCTCCCCAGCTTGGCCATCTTCTTACGCATGAGGGTGGACTCTTCCTTAGAGAACTGCAGCTGACACCTGAGATCTGCACTGTCCTCCTGTGAAGAGGAGGGGGAGGAGGAGGAGGGGGGAGGAGGAGGGAGGGGAGGAGGAGGAGGGAGGAGGGGGAAGAGGGATGAGGAAGAGAGAGGAGGGGGAGGAGGAGGGGGAGAGGAGGAGGAAGAGGGAGGAGGGAAGGAGGGAGGAGGCAGAGAGAGGAGGGGGAGGAGGGGGAGAGGAGGAGGAAGAGGAAGAGGGAGGAGTAGGGGGGAGGGGAGGAGGGGGGGAGGAGGAAGAGGGAGGAGGGGAGGAGGGAGGAGGAAGAGAGAGGAGGGGGAGGAGGATGGGAGAGGAGAGAGGGGAGGGGGAGGCGGAGAGGAGGAGGAGGAAGAGGGAGGAGTAGGGGGGAGGGGAGGAGGGAGGAGGGGGGGGAGAGGGAGGAGGGGAGGAGGGAGGAGGAAGAGAGAGGAGGGGGAGGAGGATGGGAGAGGAGAGAGGGGAGGGGGAGGCGGAGAGGAGGAGAGGAGGGAGGAGGAGGAGAGAGGAGGGAGAGGAGAGAGGGGAGGGGGAGGAGGAGGGGGAGAGGAGGAGGGTAGGAGGGAGGAGGAAGAGAGAGGAGGGGGGGAGAGGAGAGAGAGGAGTGGGAGGAGGAGGGGAGAGGAGGAGGAGGGGAGAGGAGGAGGAAGAGGGAGAGGAAGAGGGAGGAGGGGAGGAGGGAGGAGGAAGAGGGATGAGGGGGGAGGAGGAGGATATCATTAGTGTACGCTCATTGTGAAATCAAATTGGCTTTATGTGATATAATGTGTGATAGAAGCCTACTACCTTGTTCAGAGATGATAGAATGTGTGATAGAAGTCTCCTACCTGGGTCAGAGATGATATAATGTGTGATAGAAGTCTCCTACCTGGGTCAGAGATGATATAATGTGTGATAGAAGTCTCCTACCTGGGTCAGAGATGATATAATGTGTGATAGAAGTCTCCTACCTGGTTCAGAGATGATATAATGTATGATAGAAGTCTCCTACCTGGGTCAGAGATGATAGAATGTGTGATAGAAGCCTCCTACCTGGTTCAGAGATGATATAATGTGTGATAGAAGTCGCCTACCTGGGTCAGAGATTATAGAATGTGTGATAGAAGCCTCCTACCTGGTTCAGAGATGATAGAATGTGTGATAGAAGCCTCCTACCTGGGTCAGAGATGATATAATGTGTGATAGAAGTCTCCTACCTGGGTCAGAGATGATAGAATGTGTGATAGAAGTCTCCTACCTGGGTCAGAGATGATATAATGTGTGATAGAAGTCTCCTACCTGGGTCAGAGATGATAGAATGTGTGATAGAAGTATCCTACCTTGGTCAGAGATGATATAATGTGTGATAGAAGTCTCCTACCTGGGTCAGAGATGATATAATGTGTGATAGAAGCCTCCTACCTGGGTCAGAGATGATATAATGTGTGATAGAAGTCTCCTACCTGGGTCAGAGATGATATAATGTGTGATAGAAGTCTCCTACCTGGTTCAGAGATGATAGAATGTGTGATAGAAGTATCCTACCTGGGTCAGAGATGATATAATGTGTGATAGAAGTCTCCTACCTGGGTCAGAGATGATATAATGTGTGATAGAAGCCTCCTACCTGGGTCAGAGATGATATAATGTGTGATAGAAGCCTCCTACCTGGGTCAGAGATGATATAATGTGTGATAGAAGCCTCCTACCTGGGTCAGAGATGATATAATGTGTGATAGAAGCCTCCTACCTGGGTCAGAGATGATAGAATGTGTGATAGAAGCCTCCTACCTGGGTCAGAGATGATATAATGTGTGATAGAAGTCTCCTACCTGGTTCAGAGATGATAGAATGTGTGATAGAAGCCTCCTACCTGGGTCAGAGATGATAGAATGTGTGATAGAAGCCTCCTACCTGGGTCAGAGATGATATAATGTGTGATAGAAGTCTCCTACCTGGGTCAGAGATGATAGAATGTGTGATAGAAGCCTCCTACCTGGGTCAGAGATGATATAATGTGTGATAGAAGTCTCCTACCTGGGTCAGAGATGATAGAATGTGTGATAGAAGCCTCCTACCTGGGTCAGAGATGATATAATGTGTGATAGACGTCTCCTACCTGGGTCAGAGATGATAGAATGTGTGATAGAAGCCTCCTACCTGGGTCAGAGATGATATAATGTGTGATAGAAGCCTCCTACCTGGGTCAGAGATGATATAATGTGTGATAGAAGCCTCCTACCTGGGTCAGAGATGATATAATGTGTGATAGACGCCTCCTACCTGGGTCAGAGATGATATAATGTGTGATAGAAGCCTCCTACCTGGGTCAGAGATGATATAATGTGTGATAGAAGCCTCCTACCTGGGTCAGAGATGATATAATGTGTGATAGACGTCTCCTACCTGGGTCAGAGATGATATAATGTGTGATAGACGTCTCCTACCTGGGTCAGAGACTTCTTGTCCCTGAATGTTTCCCTGCTTCCTCTCCGCCGTGTACCAGTCTGTGAGAAGGAAGAGAAAACACAAATATCAGAGGACAACACTGGCTACGTACAATAACTAGGACAAGGTGGGGACAATGATTTATACTGCTTCAATCCTCAAAACACTTTTTCCTTCTTGACAGAACACATGTAACTATAGAAGTAGAATGAATAGAATGGGCTCAGAACCTCTAACCCTGGCGAAAAGGGTAAAACTGTGGGCAAAGCCCTGTTTCTGTGGAGAGTGTGGAGGAGATATGGACCTGGCGAATATTTCACTGGTGCTGGGACCGGGGTGGCTTAACAACAAACTCACATACTTTCTCATTCCTCAGATTGGAAGACATGTTGTGCCCAAAGTACGTACGTACAGACAGACAGACAGTATGTGAGACTGACACCGAGAGACTGACCGACAGACAGACAGACAGACCAACAAACAGAGACAGACAGACAGAGCAACAAACAGAGACAGACAGACAGACCAACAAACAGAGAGACAGACAGACCAACAAACACAGACAGACAGACAGAGCAACAAACAGAGACAGGCAGACAGACCAACAAACAGAGACAGACAGACAGAGCAACAAACAGAGACAGGCAGACAGACCAACAAACAGAGACAGGCAGACAGACCAACAAACACGAGAGACTGACAACCACTGTGACAGACAGACGTACAGACAGACAGACAGACAGACGTACAGACAGACGTACAGACAGACGTACAGTACAGACAGACAGACAGTCAGACAGTCAGACAGACATCTTATTCTGTTTCCGACTCAACACACACCACATTTCCACAATAGTCCTGAGCATTTGCCTGCCCGTCTGTCTTTCTGTCTGTTTATATCTGACATTTGAAATGTGTTCTAACGAGCTCTGCATCACGCGAAGCAAAGCCAGGATCAAATGTGTCCTTCTGCACGATAGCTTAGTGTTTTCACTGACTGACTGTCAACCCTTTACCCATAATGCTCTATGTGAGGCAGCATGATGGACTACAGTACCCTGCCAGATAAACCCATTCAACTTCAAATCCACTGCTCTCTTGGTGTGGACATCCAAATATGCATGCTATTCACACACACACACACAGAAATGTATTGTTTACACACACACACACACACACACACACACACACACACACACACACACACACACACACACACACACACACACACACACACACACACACACACACACACACACACACACACACACACACACACACACACACACACACACACACACACACTGCCCCCTCTGTCCTGTGTTTTACTCCCATGTTATGGTGATGTAACGAAGTGGGTTCCCCAACATAAACTGACACCAGGAAGTGAGTCAAGGTCTGTCCTTGTCCGGCTGTAACGAGGTCGCAGTCTTTTCACCTGGCTGGCCATCTGATTCCTATAGTGTATCAGCTATCCCAGCTAGGCTATATCAGTCCCCTACGATGGCGCTAAAGGACAGCGCCAAGACAGCAACTTTCAGTTTGTACAAATTCAATTACATGCCTTTTTGGTTTACGCAATGCCCCCAATACCACTCTGCCACTTTCTCCTCTGTCCCTCGAATCACAGATTCTGTGTGGAAATGGCCTGTAGCAGAGGATGCAGAG
The DNA here is from genome assembly GCF_045679555.1 of Salvelinus alpinus. Lineage (NCBI taxonomy): Eukaryota > Metazoa > Chordata > Actinopteri > Salmoniformes > Salmonidae > Salvelinus > Salvelinus alpinus. The sequence goes on along the minus strand of NC_092115.1, from coordinate 4,748,503 downwards.
GTGTAAAATGTACTCAATTGTCATACTTGAGTAAAAGTAAAGATACCTTAATAGAAAATGACTCAAGTAAAAGTGAAAGTCACCCAGTAAAATACTACTTGAGTAAAAGTCTAAAAGTATTTGGTTTTAAATATTACTTAAGTATCAAATGTAAAAGTATAAATAATTTCAAATTCCTTATATTAAGCAAACCAGACGGCATAATTTTCGTGTTTTATTTTATTGACGGATAGCCAGGGGGCACACTCCAACACTCAGATATAGTTTACAAACGTAGTGTTTGTGTTTAGTGAGTCCACCAGATCATAGGCAGTAGGGATGACCAGGGATGTTCTCTGTTTAGTGAGTCCACCAGATCAGAGGCAGTAGGGATGACCAGGGATGTTCTCTGTTTAGTGAGTCCTCCAGATCAGAGGCAGTAGGGATGACCAGGGATGTTCTCTGTTTAGTGAGTCCTCCAGATCAGAGGCAGTAGGGATGACCAGGGATGTTCTCTGTTTAGTGAGTCCACCAGATCAGAGGCAGTAGGGATGACCAGGGATGTTCTCTGTTTAGTGAGTCCACCAGATCAGAGGCAGTAGGGATGACCAGGGATGTTCTCTGTTTAGTGAGTCCTCCAGATCAGAGGCAGTAGGGATGACCAGGGATGTTCTCTGTTTAGTGAGTCCTCCAGATCAGAGGCAGTAGGGATGACCAGGGATGTTCTCTGTTTAGTGAGTCCTCCAGATCAGAGGCAGTAGAGATGACCAGGGATGTTCTCTGTTTAGTGAGTCCTCCAGATCAGAGGCAGTAGGGATGACCAGGGATGTTCTCTGTTTAGTGAGTCCTCCAGATCAGAGGCAGTAGGGATGACCAGGGATGTTCTCTGTTTAGTGAGTCCTCCAGATCAGAGGCAGTAGGGATGACCAGGGATGTTCTCTTGATAAGTGTGTGAATTGGACCATTTTCCTGTCAAAATGTAACAAGTACTTTTGGATGTCAGCGAAAATGTATGGAGTAAAAAGTACATAATTTTCTTTAGGAATGTAGTGAAGTAAAAGTAGTCAAAAATATAAATAGTAAAGTACAGATTCCCACATAAACTACTTAAGTAGTACTTTAAAGTATTTTTACTTAAGTGCTTTACACCACCACTGAGTGGATGTCATTAGCCCCAGCAGTCTTAAATCGGCAGTATCGGCTAGCCTGCCAGTGTAGGGATCCCTGACACCATCCTGTATAATTTGTTCCCTGCAAGCCAGGGTGACAGTAAGGTCTAATCTCTCTGTGGAGAGACAGGATTAAATATCTCCTTGCACATAGCTGTTCCAGGCCCGACTACCACAGACCTCCCTGGCTATACTGTATCCAGAATGCACCAGGCTTGGCTCAATTCCATTACAAATCAGAAAGTAAACCATATTCCAATTCCACATTTTCCTGTGTACTTCCTGAATTGAATGGAATTAAAATGGCATTGACCCTTAACCCTGGTATACATACAGTCAGCTACAACCCATATATATATATATATATACATATAACAGCTGACCAGGGTCGCTGGTGTTCAGCAGGGTGGAACTTAACGTGGCAGATAGAAATTCATTAGCAATGACATGATTGGAGCTGATATGATTGGAGCTGATATGACTGGAGCTGATATGATTGGAGCTGATATGACTGGAGCTGATATGATTGGAGCTGATATGATTGGAGCTGATATGATTGGAGCTGATATGACTGGAGCTGATATGATTGGAGCTGATATGATTGGAGCTGATATGACTGGAGCTGATATGATTGGAGCTGATATGATTGGAGCTGATATGACTGGAGCTGATATGACTGGAGCTGATATGATTGGAGCTGATATGACTGGAGCTGATATGATTGGAGCTGATATGACTGGAGCTGATATGATTGGAGCTGATATGACTGGAGCTGATATGATTGGAGCTGATATGATTGGAGCTGATATGATTGGAGCTGATATGACTGGAGCTGATATGATTGGAGCTGATATGATTGGAGCTGATATGACTGGAGCTGATATGACTGGAGCTGATATGATTGGAGCTGATATGACTGGAGCTGATATGATTGGAGCTGATATGACTGGAGCTGATATGATTGGAGCTGATATGATTGGGGCTGATATGATTGGAGCTGATATGATTGGAGCTGATATGATTGGTTGACTCTACATATCAGACAGAGGCGTATCTGTTCTACACTGTATATATCTATCTGACTGAATATAACCCTGGTCATAGCAGTATAATATCTAACCCTGTTGAATAGATAGATAGATAGATGTGTATGTAGCACGTAGCATGTAGCACGTAGCATGCAGCTCCCTGGTGGAGTTCACTTCCACTGTTGTTAAATAAAGTATACAGATTTGATCATTCTGTTGTCGCTGAAAAATGTACTGCTCCGCAGGAAATGCCGATTAGCGTCGTGATTTGCATAAATTAATTGAAAACCTCACACTAACACACGGTTATGTTAGGAGCATTGGACATGTCATGTAGTCTAACCACCAATCAAGCAACATCATGGGCTAAACGTTCAAATCCTGATGCTGCAGGATTCTTTTGCTGCGACAATACTGGTTCAAATTAAGATCCCACACACATAGGCGGCATGCTGTATGAAAGACAGCATCTGGAAACTAACTCAATTAAATACATCCTGCAGAGACAGAGACAGAGACAGAGAGAGAGAGAGAGAGAGAGAGAGAGAGAGAGAGAGAGAGAGAGAGAGAGAGAGAGAGAGAGAGAGAGAGAGAGAGAGAGAGAGAGAGAGAGAGGCCTCCATCTTGGTTCTCTCCTCTGTAGACTAGTCCACATCGACCGCCTCCGTCTTGGTCCTCTCCTCTGTAGACTAGTCCACATCGACGGCCTCCGTCTTGGTCCTCTCCTCTGTAGACTAGTACACATCGACGGCCTCCGTCTTGGTCCTCTCCTCTGTAGACTAGTCCACATCGACGGCCTCCGTCTTGGTTCTCTCCTCTGTAGACTAGTCCACATCGACGGCCTCCGTCTTGGTTCTCTCCTCTGTAGACTAGTCCACATCGACGGCCTCCGTCTTGGTCCTCTCCTCTGTAGACTAGTCCACATCGACCGCCTCCATCTTGGTCCTCTCCTCTGTAGACATCGACGGCCTCCATCTTGGTCCTCTCCTCTGTAGACTAGTCCACATCGACCGCCTCCATCTTGGTCCTCTCCTCTGTAGACATCGACGGCCTCCATCTTGGTCCTCTCCTCTGTAGACTAGTCCACATCGACCGCCTCCGTCTTGGTCCTCTAATCTGTAGACTAGTCCACATCGACCGCCTCCATCTTGGTCCTCTCCTCTGTAGACTAGTCCACATCGACCGCCTCCGTCTTGCCTCCCACAATGTACCAATGTTCCGGCTCAACACAGTCACTCATGTTGCCCAGAGGCTCAACACAGTCACTCCTGTTGCCTAGAGGCTCAACACAGTCACTCATGTTGCCCAGAGGCTCAACACAGTCACTCCTGTTGCCTAGACGCTCAACACAGTCACTCCTGTTGCCTAGAGGCTCAACACAGTCACTCCTGTTGCCCAGAGGCTCAACACAGTCACTCCTGTTGCCTAGAGGCTCAACACAGTCACTCCTGTTGCCTAGAGGCTCAACACAGTCACTCCTGTTGCCTAGATGCTCGACACAGTCACTCCTGTTGCCTATAGGCTCAACACAGTCACTCCTGTTGCCTATAGGCTCAACACAGTCACTCCTGTTGCCTAGAGGCTCGACACAGTCACTCCTGTTGCCTATAGGCTCAACACAGTCACTCCTGTTGCCTAGAGGCTCAACACGGTCACTCCTGTTGCCTATAGGCTCAACACAGTCACTTCTGTTGCCTAGAGTCTGTATTTCCGAGACTACTATCACTCAGGTCCTAGGGACCCACACTGTGTGCAGGCTTTTGTTCCTGTCCTACACATACACACATAATTCAACTGATCACAACGTTGATGATTAGTTGAATAAGGCGTTTTCATACTGAGCTGGAACAAAAACCAGCACTCACTTCTGTTTCCAAGGAAATGAATTGAGAAAACTTTAAAATAGATATTTACATCACAAGTGCTCTCCCTGGCTGTTTCTATAGAGTAGGGGTTCCCAACCTAGGGGCCACGCCTCCCTGGCTGTTTCTATAGAACAGGGGTTCCCAACCTAGGGGCCACGCCTCCCTGTCTGTTTCTATAGAGTAGGGGTCCCCAACCTAGGGGCCACACCTCCCTGGCTGTTTCTATACAGTAGGGGTCCCCAACCTAGGGGCCACACCTCCCTGGCTGTTTCTATAGAGCAGGGGTCCCCAACCTAGGGGCCACGCCTCCCTGGCTGTTTCTATAGAGTAGGGGTCCCCAACCTAGGGGCCACACCTCCCTGTCTGTTTCTATAGAGTAGGGGTCCCCAACCTAGGGGCCACACCTCCCTGGCTGTTTCTAGAGAGCAGGGGTCCCCAACCTAGGGGCCACACCTCCCTGGCTGTTTCTATGCAGCAGGGGTCCCCAACCTAGGGGCCACACTTCCCTGGCTGTTTCTATAGAGTAGGGGTTCCCAACCTAGGGGCCACGCCTCCCTGGCTGTTTCTATAGAGCAGGGGTCCCCAACCTAGGATAGATAGATAGATAGATAGATGTCTGTTATCCATGTAGCTGTACCATGATAGATGTCTGTTATCCATGTACCATGATAGATGTCTGTTATCCATGTAGCTGTACCATGATAGATGTCTGTTATCCATGTACCATGATAGATGTCTGTTATCCATGTACCATGATAGATGTCTGTTATCCATGTAGCCATACCATGACAGATGTCTGTTATCCATGTAGCTGTACCATGATAGATGTATGTTATCCATGTAGCTGTACCATGACAGATGTCTGTTATCCATGTAGCTGTACCATGATAGATGTCTGTTATCCATGTACCATGATAGATGTCTGTTATCCATGTAGCTGTACCATGATAGATGTCTGTTATCCATGTACCATGATAGATGCCTGTTATCCATGTAGCTGTACCATGATAGATGTCTGTTATCCATGTAGCTGTACCATGACAGATGTCTGTTATCCATGTAGCTGTACCATGATAGATGTCTGTTATCCATGTACCATGATAGATGCCTGTTATCCATGTAGCTGTACCATGGTAGATGTCTGTTATCCATGTACCATGACAGATGTCTGTTATCCATGTAGCTGTACCATGATAGATGTATGTTATCCATGTACCATGATAGATGTCTGTTATCCATGTAGCTGTACCATGATAGATGTCTGTTATCCATGTACCATGATAGATGCCTGTTATCCATGTACCATGATAGATGTCTGTTATCCATGTACCATGATAGATGTCTGTTATCCATGTACCATGATAGATGCCTGTTATCCATGTACCATGATAGATGTCTGTTATCCATGTACCATGGTAGATGCCTGTTATCCATGTACCATGGTAGATGTCTGTTATCCATGTAGCTGTACCATGGTAGATGCCTGTTATCCATGTAGCTGTACCATGATAGATGCCTGTTATCCATGTACCATGGTAGATGCCTGTTATCCATGTAGCTGTACCATGGTAGATGCCTGTTATTCATGTACCATGGTAGATGCCTGTTATCCATGTAGCTGTACCATGGTATATGTCTGTTATCCATGTACCATGATAGATGCCTGTTATCCATGTACCATGGTAGATGCCTGTTATCCATGTACCATGATAGATGTCTGTTATCCATGTAGCTGTACCATGGTAGATGTCTGTTATCCATGTACCATGGTAGATGCCTGTTATCCATGTACCATGGTAGATGTCTGTTATCCATGTACCATGATAGATGTCTGTTATCCATGTACCATGGTAGATGTCTGTTATCCATGTACCATGGTAGATGTCTGTTATCCATGTACCATGGTAGATGTCTGTTATCCATGTACCATGATAGATGTCTGTTATCCATGTAGCTGTACCATGGTAGATGTCTGTTATCCATGTACCATGGTATATGTCTGTTATCCATGTAGCTGTACCATGGTAGATGTCTGTTATCCATGTACCATGGTATATGTCTGTTATCCATGTAGCTGTACCATGGTAGATGTCTGTTATCCATGTAGCTGTACCATGATAGATGTCTGTTATCCATGTACCATGGTAGATGTCTGTTATCCATGTACCATGGTAGATGCCTGTTATCCATGTACCATGACAGATGTCTGTTATCCATGTAGCTGTACCATGGTAGATGTCTGTTATCCATGTAGCTGTACCATGATAGATGTCTGTTATCCATGTACCATGGTAGATGTCTGTTATCCATGTACCATGACAGATGTCTGTTATCCATGTAGCTGTACCATGATAGATGTCTGTTATCCATGTACCATGGTAGATGTCTGTTATCCATGTAGCTGTACCATGATAGATGTCTGTTATCCATGTAGCTGTACCATGATAGATGCCTGTTATCCATGTACCATGGTAGATGTCTGTTATCCATGTACCATGGTCGATGCCTGTTATCCATGTACCATGACAGATGTCTGTAAACCATGTAGCTGTACCATGATAGATGTCTGTTATCCATGTACCATGGTAGATGTCTGTTATCCATGTAGCTGTACCATGATAGATGTCTGTTATCCATGTAGCTGTACCATGGTAGATGTCTGTTATCCATGTACCATGGTAGATGCCTGTTATCCATGTACCATGATAGATGCCTGTTATCCACGTAGCTGTACCATGGTAGATGCCTGTTATCCATGTACCATGATAGATGCCTGTTATCCATGTAGCTGTACCATGACAGATGTCTGTTATCCATGTAGCTGTACCATGATAGATGTCTGTTATCCATGTAGCTGTACCATGATAGATGTCTGTTATCCATGTACCATGATGTCTGTTATCCATGTACCATGATATATGCCTGTTATCCATGTAGCATGATATATGTCTGTTATCCATGTACCATGATAGATGTCTGTTATCCATGTACCATGATAGATGTCTGTTATCCATGTACCATGGTAGATGCCTGTTATCCATGTACCATGATAGATGTCTGTTATCCATGTACCATGATAGATGTCTGTTATCCATGTACCATGATAGATGTCTGTTATCCATGTACCATGGTAGATGCTTGTTATCCATGTAGCATGATATATGTCTGTTATCCATGTACCATGATAGATGTCTGTTATCCATGTACCATGATAGATGTCTGTTATCCATGTACCATGGTAGATGCCTGTTATCCATGTACCATGATAGATGTCTGTTATCCATGTACCATGGTAGATGCCTGTTATCCATGTACCATGGTAGATGCCTGTTATCCATGTACCATGATAGATGTCTGTTATCCATGTACCACGGTAGATGCCTGTTATCCATGTACCACGATAGATGTCTGTTATCCATGTACCATGATAGATGTCTGTTATCCATGTACCATGGTAGATGCCTGTTATCCATGTACCATGATAGATGTCTGTTATCCATGTACCATGGTAGATGCCTGTTATCCATGTACCATGGTAGATGCCTGTTATCCATGTAGACCACCCCTGTACACATGGCAGACCACCCCTGTACACATGGCAGACCACCCCTGTACACATGGCAGACCACCCCTGTACACATGGCAGACCACCCCTGTACACATGGCAGACCACCCCTGTACACATGGCAGACCACCCCTGTACACATGGCAGACCACCCCTGTACATATGGATCCTAAAGAAGCTGGGACACTCTCTTAGTTGGGATCCACCCGTACATGCATACACCACCCACACACGCAGACGCCACCCACACGCAGATACCTCCCATACATGCAGACACCAACCACATATACACATCAACACCTCTCCTCTTCTACCCATACACCCACCTACACATTCACACACCAACACATACAGCGGTCCCCCGTGGAGACCCTTCACACGCCGGTCCCCCGTGGAGACCCTTCACACGCCGGTCCCCCGTGGAGACCCTTCACACGCCGGTCCCCCGTGGAGACCCGTCACACGCCGGTCCCCCGTGGAGACCCTTCACACGCCGGTCCCCCGTGGAGACCCGTCACACGCCGGTCCCCCGTGGAGACCCGTCACACGCCGGTCCCCCGTGGAGACCCTTCACACGCCGGTCCCCCGTGGAGACCATTCACACGCCGGTCCCCCGTGGAGACCCTTCACACGCCGGTCCCCCGTGGAGGTCCTTCACACGCCGGTCCCCCGTGGAGACCCTTCACACGCCGGTCCCCCGTGGAGACCCTTCACACGCCGGTCCCCCGTGGAGACCCTTCACACGCCGGTCCCCCGTGGAGACCCTTCACACGCCGGTCCCCCGTGGAGACCCTTCTTCCCCAGTGCAGTCAGACCATTTTAATTATGCTGTGCCAACAGGGTCTCAGCATTCTGCCCCCCTCTCTGAATGTCCGAGTTTGACCCCCTCCCCATGGGTTACTGCAGCTAGTGTTGCCAGCACTGCTACTGCCTGGGTGGAGGCACTCCACCGGAATTCCCACCGGCTAGGTACAAAGTCATCAAGGTTCTCATTAGCAGCTTTAAGAAATTCCTTGTATATTTTGCTCACCTACCTGGGGACTTTGGCTTTGTTGGACCAACCCTGCCGGACCGGTTCAGACTCTTGAAGGGGCGGTGCTGTTCTAGTGGGTCTTTGGCCGTATTTATCTTTCTGTCTTGGCGACGTAGGCTACTTGCAGCAAGCTGATCTAACAAGTAAGGACGTCTCATTGGTGGGTGAGTGTCTACGGTAGGTAGGGTAGGACACGTTCCATCATATTAGGACATAAGGTAAGGACGTCTCATTGGTGGGTGAGTGTCTACGGTAGGTAGGGTAGGACACGTTCCATCATGTTAGGACATAAGGTAAGGACGTCTCATTGGTGGGTGAGTGTCTACGGTAGGTAGGGTAGGACACGTTCCATCATATTAGGACATAAGGTAAGGACGTCTCATTGGTGGGTGAGTGTCTACGGTAGGTAGGGTAGGACACGTTCCATCATATTAGGACATAAGGTAAGGACGTCTCATTGGTGGGTGAGTGTCTAAGGTAGGTAGGGTAGGACACGTTCCATCATGTTAGGACATAAGGTAAGGACGTCTCATTGGTGGGTGAGTGTCTATGGTAGGTAGGGTAGGACACGTTCCATCATATTAGGACATAAGGTAAGGACGTCTCATTGGTGGGTGAGTGTCTAAGGTAGGTAGGGTAGGACACGTTCCATCATATTAGGACATAAGGTAAGGACGTCTCATTGGTGGGTGAGTGTCTAAGGTAGGTAGGGTAGGACACGTTCCATCATATTAGGACATAAGGTAAGGACGTCTCATTGGTGGGTGAGTGTCTAAGGTAGGTAGGGTAGGACACGTTCCATCATATTAGGACATAAGGTAAGGACGTCTCATTGGTGGGTGAGTGTCTAAGGTAGGTAGGGTAGGACACGTTCCATCATATTAGGACATAAGGTAAGGACGTCTCATTGGTGGGTGAGTGTCTAAGGTAGGTAGGGTAGGACACGTTCCATCATATTAGGACATAAGGTAAGGACGTCTCATTGGTGGGTGAGTGTCTATGGTAGGTAGGGTAGGACACGTTCCATCATATTAGGACATAAGATATAAGGTCTCATTAGTGGGTGAGTGTCTAAGGTAGGTGCCTTGGTGAGAGAGGGGCTATTCCTGACAGACACTCAGCGCAGGCTTTCCTACGCGTCCGTAGAGATGACGGCAGTGTGGTATTTCGGATTGCAAGTGTACAAACAGAAGGATGCTTTTTCGTTCAAGCACATAAAACTTACAGACTTTATAATATAAAAGATGGGAAAACAAAAATTGTTCCTTATAATTCCTCTAATTCTAATACCTTATAAAGTGCAATAAATGAAGGCTATTGTGTGCAGTAAATTCAAGATATCATGTGAGTAAGGGCGAGCAAGTACGGTCCAAAAAAAACTACACCGCTCCCCCAATCTAATCAAGACTTGTCATGATCGCTGTCGTCGTGGAAATGACCGGACCAAGGTGCAGCGTTGTGAGCGTACATTTTTCTTTTTTTTAAACGTCGCCAACAAAACAATAAACAACAAAAACGAACGTGAAGCTCCGTAAGGCTAAACATGCATAAACGACGACAACAACCCACAAAAGAAAACAGGCTGCTTAAGTATGATTCCCAATCAGAGACAACGATAGACAGCTGTCCCTGATTGAGAACCATACCCGGCCAAAAACACAAAGAACCAGATAGCATAGACTTTCCCACCCGAGTCACACCCTGACCGAACCACACATAGAGAATACAAGGATCTCTACGGTCAGGGAGTGACAACACTCCTTCTCGTAGGCCCAACTTCCTCCCTCAAATAACCTTTCCTCCTCCCGTAGCCACCGGCTGCAAGGGGTATTCATCTCCAATAACGGCTGTACACTTAGAATGTATCTAATAACGCTCTGGTTATTGTATACAAATACAAATTGGCTATTTGGCTCTAACAGTAAGGACGTCTCCCTGTATTTCCCATCTCTGTGAAAATAAATATGGAAATTTATGCTGTTTTTCAAGTGCTTTGAACTTCAAAAAGGACACAACCCAAATAAAGATGCCCCCTCTAACTGCCCCCTCTAGCTGCACCCCTCTAGCTGCCCCTCTAACTGGCCCCTCTAGCTGGCCCCTCTAACTGCCCCTCTAGCTGGCCCCTCTAACTGGCCCCTCTAGCTGGCCCCTCTAACTGGCCCCTCTAGCTGCCCCTCTAGCTGCCCCCTCTAGCTGGCCCCTCTAACTGGCCCCTCTAACTGGCCCCCTCTAGCTGCCCCCTCTAACTGGCCCCTCTAACTGCCCCCTCTAGCTGCCCCCTCTAGCTGCCTCCTCTAACTGCCCCCTCTAGCTGGCCCCTCTAGCTGGCCCCTCTAGCTGCCTCCTCTAGCTGCCCCCTCTAACTGCCCCCTCTAGCTGGCCCCTCTAGCTGCCCCCTCTACCTGCCCCCTCTAGCTGCCCCCTCTAGCTGGCCCCTCTAGCTGGCCCCTCTACCTGCCCCCTCTAGCTGCCCCCTCTAACTGGCCCCTCTAGCTGCCCCCTCTAGCTGCCCCTCTAACTGCCCCCGCTAGCTGGCCCCTATAGCTGGCCCCTCTAGCTGCCCCCTCTAGCTGGCCCCGCTAGCTGCCCCCTCTAGCTGCCCCCTCTAGCTGTCCTCTCTAACTGCCCCCTCTAGCTGCCCCCTCTAACTGGCCCCTCTAACTGCCCCCTCTAGCTGCCCTCTCTAACTGCCCCCTCTAGCTGGCCCCTCTAGCTGCCCCCTCTAGCTGCCCCCTCTAACTGGCCCCTCTAGCTGCCCTCTCTAGCTGCCCTCTCTAACTGCCCCCTCTAGCTGCCCTCTCTAACTGCCCCCTCTAGCTGGCCCCTCTAGCTGCCCCCTCTAACTGCCCCCTCTAGCTGCCCCTCTAGCTGCCCCCTCTAGCTGCCCTCTCTAGCTGGCCCCTCTAGCTGCCCCCTCTAGCTGCCCCCTCTAACTGCCCCCTCTAGCTGGCCCCTCTAACTGGCCCCTCTAACTGCCCCCTCTAGCTGCCCTCTCTAACTGCCCCCTCTAGCTGCCCCCTCTAACTGCCCCCTCTAGCTGCCCCCTCTAACTGCCCCCTCTAGCTGCCCCCTCTAACTGCCCCCTCTAGCTGCCCCCTCTAACTGCACCCTCTAACTGCCCCCTCTAGCTGCCCTCTCTAACTGCCCCCTCTAACTGGCCCCTCTAAATTTCCCCTCTAAATGCCCCCTCTAGCTGCCCCCTCTAGCTGTCCCCTCTAACTGCCCCCTCTAACTGCCCCCTCTAACTGCACCCTCTAGCTGCCCCCTCTAACTGCACCCTCTAACTGCACCCTCTAGCTGCCCCCTCTAACTGCCCTCTCTAAATTTCCCCTCTAAGCTGCCCCCTCTGAGCTGCCCCCTCTAGCTGCCCCCTCTAGCTGGCCCCTCTAGCTGCCCTCTCTAAACTGCCCCCTCTCTAGCTGGCCCCTCTAGCTGCCCCTCTAGCTGGCCCCTCTAGCTGCCCTCTCTAAATTTCCCCTCAGCTGCCCCCAGCTGGCCCCTCTAGCTGCCCTCTCTAACTGCCCCCTCTAACTGCACCCTCTAACTGCCCTCTCTAACTGCCCCCTCTAGCTGCCCCCTCTAGCTGGCCCCTCTAGCTGCCCTCTCTAAATTTCCCCTCTAGCTGCCCCCTCTAACTGCCCTCTCTAACTGCCCTCTCTAGCTGCCCTCTCTAAATTTCCCCTCTAGCTGCCCTCTCTAACTGCCCCCTCTAGCTGCCCTCTCTAACTGCCCCCTCTAGTTGCCCTCTCTAAATTTCCCCTCTAGCTGGCCCCTCTAGCTGCCCCTCTAACTGCACCCTCTAACTGCCCTCTCTAACTGCCCCCTATAGCTGCCCTTTCTAAATTTCCCCTCTAGCTGCCCCCTCTAAATTCCCCCTCTAGCTGTCCTCTCTAACTGCCCCCTTTAGCTGCCCCCTCTAACTGCCCCCTCTAGCTGCCCCCTCTAACTGCCCCCTCTAACTGCCCCCTCTAGCTGGCCCCTCTAGCTGCCTCCTCTAGCTGCCCTCTCTAACTGCCCCCTCTAACTGCCCCCTCTAGCTGCCCCTCTAACTGGCCCCTCTAGCTGCCCCTCTAACTGGCCCCTCTAGCTGGCCCCTCTAACTGCCCCCTCTAACTGGCCCCTCTAACTGCCCGCTCTAGCTGCCCGCTCTAACTGCCCACCCTAACTGCCCCCTCTAGCTGCCCCCTCCAAATTCCCCCTCTAGCTGCCCCCTCCAAATTCCCCCTCTAACTGCCCCATCCAAATCCCCCATCTAGCTGCACTACAACAATTCACTATATCCTTATGTTCATCCTGTTAGTAAACTGAAGCTATGCATCGTGGTTAGTCACACTATAGACCGTGATTTACTCAGAGTAAAGTGACTTACAGATATTTACATAGAAATATACACATTCTGTACACTGGAGAGACTAGTCATGACTGCTGAGCAGTTTGATACTGTCACTCACTGCAGCAGATCTGCTCTGTACCATAGCAGACTGACTCCATATGCTCCTCTCCACTCTCCTCTCTTCTCTCCTTTCTTCCAGTGGAGGAGTCAGAGAGAGAGGAGGGAGGAGAGAGAGAGAGAGAGAGAGAGAGAGAGAGAGAGAGAGAGAGAGAGAGAGAGAGAGAGAGACAGTAAATCTCAGTAAGACCAAAATAATGGTGTTCCAAAAAAGGTCCAGTCACCAGGACCACAAATTCCATCTAGACACCGTTGCCCTAGAGCACACAAAAAACTATACATACCTCGGCCTAAACATCAGCACCACAGGTAGCTTCCACAGAGCTGTGAACAATCTGAGAGACAAGGCAAGAAGGGCATTCTATGCCATCAAAAGGAACATAAATTTCAACATACCAATTAGGATCTGGCTAAAAATACTTGAATCAGTCATAGAGCCCATTGCCCTTTATGGTTGTGAGGTCTGGGGTCCGCTCACCAACCAAGATTTCACAAAATGGGACAAACACCAAATTGAGACTCTGCATGCAGAATTCTGCAAAATTATCCTCCGTGTACAACGTAGAACACCAAATAATGCATGCAGAGCAGAATTAGGCCGATACCCACTAATTATCAAAATCCAGAAAAGAGCCGTTAAATTCTACAACCACCTAAAAGGAAGCGATTCCCAAACCTTCCATAACAAAGCCATCACCTACAGAGAGATGAACCTGGAGAAGAGTCCCCTAAGCAAGCTGGTCCTAGGGCTCTGTTCACAAACACAAACACACCCCACAGAGCCCCAGGACAACAGCACAATTAGACCCAACCAAATCATGAGAAAACAAAAAGATAATTACTTGACACATTGGAAAGAATTAACAAAAGAACAGAGCAAACTAGAATGCTATTTGGCCCTAAACAGAGAGTACACAGTGGCAGAATACCTGACCACTGTGACTGACCCAAACTTAAGGAAAGCTTTGACTATGTACAGACTCAGTGAGCATAGCCTTGCTATTGAGAAAGGCCGCCGTAGGCAGACATGGCTCTCAAGAGAAGACAGGCTATGTGCACACTGCCCACAAAATGAGGTGGAAACTGAGCTGCACTTCCTAACCTCCTGCCCAATGTATGACCATATTAGAGAGACATATTTCCCTCAGATTACACAGATCCACAAAGAATTTGAAAACAAATCCAATTTTGATAAACTCCCATATCTACTGGGAGAAATTCCACAGTGTGCCATCACAGCAGCAAGATTTGTGACCTGTTGCCACAAGAAAAGGGCAACCAGTGAAGAACAAACACCATTGTAAATACAACCCATATTTATGCTTATTTATTTTAACTTGTGTGCTTTAACCATTTGTACATTGTTACAACACTGTATATATATAATATAACATTTGTAATGTCTTTATTGTTTTGAAACTTCTGTATGTGTAATGTTTACTGTTAATTTGTATTGTTTATTTCACTTTTGTATAATATCTACCTCACTTGCTTTGGCAATGTTAACACATGTTTCCCATGCCAATAAAGCCCCTTGAATTGAATTGAATTGAGAGAGAGAGAGAGAGAGAGAGAGAGAGAGAGAGAGAGAGAGAGAGAGAGGGGGGGATATAGTTAGAAACGAGAGAGAGAGATAGAGAGAGGGAGATAGATAGAAACAAGAAAGATAGAGAGATAGAGGGAGAGAGAGAGAGAGAGAGAGAGAGAGAGAGAGAGAGAGAGAGAGAGAGAGAGAGAGAGAGAGAGAGAGAGAGAGAGGGAGAGGGGGGGATATAGTTAGAAACGAGAGAGAGAGATAGAGAGAGGGAGATAGATAGAAACAAGAAAGAGAGAGAGAGAGAGGGAGAGAGAGAGAGAGAGAGAGAGAGAGAGAGAGGGAGAGGGAGATAGATAGAAACAAGAAAGAAAGAGAGATAGAGGGAGAGAGAGAGAGATAGATAGAAACAAGAGAGATAGAGAAAGAGAGACAGAGATATATAGATAGAAACAAGAGACTAAGTCAATGATATTCCTTCATATCCTTCCAGCAGCAGAGGAGATCTGCTCAGAATCTCCCCATCTTCTCACCATCGTGTGTGTGTGAGAAAGAGAGAGAGAGAGAAGAGAGAGAGAAGAGAGAGAGAAGAGAAGAGAGAGAGAATAGAAGAGAGAGAGAGACAGAGAGAAGAAAGAGAGAGAGAGAGAGGAGAGAGAAGAGAGAGAGAAGAGAATAGAAGAGAGAGAGAGAGACAGAGAGAAGAAAGAGAGAGAGAGACAGAGAAGAAAGAGAGAAGAGAATAGAAGAGAGAGAGACAGAGAGAAGAAAGACAGAGAAGAGAGAGAGAGAGAAGCGAGAGAGAGAGAGAGAGAGAGAGGAGAGAAGAAAAGTGGTTCTCTCCCAACTGAAACACAGTGGTTCTCTCCCAACTGTTATTGTCGCTGATAGATATTTGCTATGTTGTGATACTGTTTATAATATTCCTGGAGCCCAGGCCTCTAAATTACAATGTTTCACTCATGTTCCCAACTTGAAAAAATTAGGAGCATCACAAAAAAAAAGGTCAAACACTCTTCTGAATGCTGATGGAAAAGGAGAGGTACTGACTTGCTAGAGCTAAAATGTGTAATCTCTGCAAATCAGGACAGCGACAATGTAATCTCTGTAGGAGTCAGGACAGTGACTATGTAATCTCTGTAACAGTCAGGACAGTGACTATGTAATCTCTGTAACAGTCAGGACAGCGACTATGTAATCTCTGTAGGAGTCAGGACAGTGACTATGTAATCTCTGTAGGAGTCAGGACAGCGACTATGTAATCTCTGTAGGAGTCAGGACAGTGACTATGTAATCTCTGTAACAGTCAGGACAGTGACTATGTAATCTCTGTAACAGTCAGGACAGTGACTATGTAATCTCTGTAGGAGTCAGGACAGTGACTATGTAATCTCTGTAGGAGTCAGGACAGTGACTATGTAATCTCTGTAGGAGTCAGGACAGTGACTATGTAATCTCTGTAGGAGTCAGGACAGTGACTATGTAATCTCTGTAACAGTCAGGACAGTGACTATGTAATCTCTGTAACAGTCAGGACAGTGACTATGTAATCTCTGTAGGAGTCAGGACAGTGACTATGTAATCTCTGTAGGAGTCAGGACAGTGACTATGTAATCTCTGTAGGAGTCAGGACAGTGACTATGTAATCTCTGTAACAGTCAGGACAGTGACTATGTAATCTCTGTAGGAGTCACGACAGTGACTATGTAATCTCTGTAGGAGTCAGGACAGCGACTATGTAATCTCTGTAGGAGTCAGGACAGTGACTATGTAATCTCTGTAGGAGTCAGGACAGTGACTATGTAATCTCTGTAGGAGTCAGGACAGTGACTATGTAATCTCTGTAGGAGTCAGGACAGTGACTATGTAATCTCTGTAGGAGTCAGGACAGTGACTATGTAATCTCTGTAGGAGTCAGGACAGTGACTATGTAATCTCTGTAGGAGTCAGGACAGTGACTATGTAATCTCTGTTACAGTCAGGACAGCGACTATGTAATCTCTGTAGGAGTCAGGACAGTGACTATGTAATCTCTGTAGCAGTCAGGACAGTGACTATGTAATCTCTGTTAGCAGTCAGGACAGTGACTATGTAATCTCTGTAGGAGTCAGGACAGTGACTATGTAATCTCTGTAACAGTCAGGACAGTGACTATGTAATCTCTGTTACAGTCAGGACAGCGACTATGTAATCTCTGTAGGAGTCAGGACAGTGACTATGTGATCTCTGTAACAGTCAGGACAGTGACTATGTAATCTCTGTTACAGTCAGGACAGTGACTATGTAATCTCTGTAGGAGTCAGGACAGTGACTATCTAATCTCTGTTACAGTCAGGACAGCGACTATGTAATCTCTGTTACAGTCAGGACAGTGACTATGTAATCTCTGCAAATCAGGACAGTGACTATGTAATCTCTGTAGGAGTCAGGACAGTAACTATGTAATCTCTGTAGGAGTCAGGACAGCGACTATGTAATCTCTGTAGGAGTCAGGACAGTGACTATGTAATCTCTGTAGGAGCCTGGGCAATGACTATGTAATCTCTGTAGGAGTCAGGACAGTGACTATGTAATCTCTGTAGGAGTCAGGACAGCGACTATGTAATCTCTGCAGGAGTCAGGACAGCGACTATGTAATCTCTGTAACAGTCAGGACAGTGACTATGTAATCTCTGTAGGAGTCAGGACAGCGAATATGTCATCTCTGTAACAGTCAGGACAGCGACTATCTAATCTCTGTAACAGTCAGGACAGCGACTATGTAATCTCTGTAACAGTCAGGACAGTGACTATGTAATCTCTGCAGGAGTCAGGACAGTGACTATGTAATCTCTGTAACAGTCAGGACAGTGACTATGTAATCTCTGCAGGAGTCAGGACAGTGACTATGTCATCTCTGTAACAGTCAGGACAGCGACTATCTAATCTCTGTAACAGTCAGGACAGTGACTATGTAATCTCTGTAGGAGTCAGGACAGTGACTATGTAATCTCTGTAACAGTCAGGACAGTGACTATGTAATCTCTGTTACAGTCAGGACAGCGACTATGTAATCTCTGTAACAGTCAGGACAGTGACTATGTAATCTCTGCAAATCAGGACAGTGACTATGTAATCTCTGTAGGAGTCAGGACAGTGACTATGTAATCTCTGTAGGAGTCAGGACAGCGACTATGTAATCTCTGCAGGAGTCAGGACAGCGACTATGTAATCTCTGTAACAGTCAGGACAGTGACTATGTAATCTCTGTAGGAGTCAGGACAGCGAATATGTCATCTCTGTAACAGTCAGGACAGTGACTATGTAATCTCTGCAAATCAGGACAGTGACTATGTAATCTCTGTAGGAGTCAGGACAGTGACTATGTAATCTCTGTAGGAGTCAGGACAGCGACTATGTAATCTCTGCAGGAGTCAGGACAGCGACTATGTAATCTCTGTAACAGTCAGGACAGTGACTATGTAATCTCTGTAGGAGTCAGGACAGCGAATATGTCATCTCTGTAACAGTCAGGACAGCGACTATCTAATCTCTGTAACAGTCAGGACAGCGACTATGTAATCTCTGTAACAGTCAGGACAGTGACTATGTAATCTCTGCAGGAGTCAGGACAGTGACTATGTAATCTCTGTAACAGTCAGGACAGTGACTATGTAATCTCTGCAGGAGTCAGGACAGTGACTATGTCATCTCTGTAACAGTCAGGACAGCGACTATCTAATCTCTGTAACAGTCAGGGCAGTGACTATGTAATCTCTGTAGGAGTCAGGACAGTGACTATGTGATCTCTGTAACAGTCAGGACAGTGACTATGTAATCTCTGTTACAGTCAGGACAGTGACTATGTAATCTCTGTAGGAGTCAGGACAGTGACTATCTAATCTCTGTTACAGTCAGGACAGCGACTATGTAATCTCTGCAAATCAGGACAGTGACTATGTAATCTCTGCAAATCAGGACAGTGACTATGTAATCTCTGCAAATCAGGACAGTGACTATGTAATCTCTGTAGGAGTCAGGACAGTGACTATGTAATCTCTGTAGGAGTCAGGACAGCGACTATGTAATCTCTGTAGGAGTCAGGACAGTGACTATGTAATCTCTGTAGGAGTCAGGGCAGTGACTATGTAATCTCTGTAGGAGTCAGGACAGTGACTATGTAATCTCTGTAGGAGTCAGGACAGCGACTATGTAATCTCTGCAGGAGTCAGGACAGCGACTATGTAATCTCTGTAACAGTCAGGACAGTGAATTTGTAATCTCTGTAGGAGTCAGGACAGCGAATATGTCATCTCTGTAACAGTCAGGACAGCGACTATCTAATCTCTGTAACAGTCAGGACAGCGACTATGAAATCTCTGTAACAGTCAGGACAGTGACTATGTAATCTCTGCAGGAGTCAGGACAGTGACTATGTAATCTCTGTAACAGTCAGGACAGTGACTATGTAATCTCTGCAGGAGTCAGGACAGTGACTATGTCATCTCTGTAACAGTCAGGACAGCGACTATCTAATCTCTGTAACAGTCAGGACAGTGACTATGTAATCTCTGCAGGAGTCAGGACAGCGACTATGTCATCTCTGTAACAGTCAGGACAGCGACTATGTCATCTCTGTAACAGTCAGGACAGTGACTATGTAATCTCTGCAGGAGTCAGGACAGTGACTATGTCATCTCTGTAACAGTCAGGACAGTGACTATGTAATCTCTGCAGGAGTCAGGACAGTGACTATGTAATCTCTGTAGGAGTCAGGACAGTGACTATGTAATCTCTGTAGGAGTCAGGACAGTGACTATGTAATCTCTGTAGGAGTCAGGACAGCGACTATGTAATCTCTGTAGGAGTCAGGACAGCGACTATGTAATCTCTGTAGGAGTCAGGACAGCGACTATGTAATCTCTGTAGGAGTCAGGACAGCGACTATGTAATCTCTGTAACAGCAGGAGTCAGGACAGTGACTATGTAATCTCTGCAGGAGTCAGGACAGCAACTATGTAATCTCTGCAGGAGTCAGGACAGTGACTATGTAATCTCTGTAGGAGTCAGGACAGTGACTATGTAATCTCTGTAACAGTCAGGACAGTGACTATGTAATCTCTGTAGGAGTCAGGACAGTGACTATGTAATCTCTGTAACAGTCAGGACAGTGACTATGTAATCTCTGTTACAGTCAGGACAGCGACTATGTAATCTCTGCAGGAGTCAGGACAGCAACTATGTAATCTCTGCAGGAGTCAGGACAGTGACTATGTAATCTCTGTAGGAGTCAGGACAGTGACTATGTAATCTCTGTAACAGTCAGGACAGTGACTATGTAATCTCTGTAGGAGTCAGGACAGTGACTATGTAATCTCTGTAGGAGTCAGGACAGTGACTATGTAATCTCTGTAACAGTCAGGACAGTGACTATGTAATCTCTGTTACAGTCAGGACAGCGACTATGTAATCTCTGTAGGAGTCAGGACAGTGACTATGTAATCTCTGTAACAGTCAGGACAGTGACTATGTAATCTCTGTTACAGTCAGGACAGTGACTATGTAATCTCTGTAGGAGTCAGGACAGTGACTATCTAATCTCTGTTACAGTCAGGACAGCGACTATGTAATCTCTGTAGGAGTCAGGACAGTGACTATGTAATCTCTGCAAATCAGGACAGTGACTATGTAATCTCTGTAGGAGTCAGGGCAGTGACTATGTAATCTCTGTAGGAGTCAGGACAGTGACTATGTAATCTCTGTAGGAGTCAGGACAGCGACTATGTAATCTCTGCAGGAGTCAGGACAGCGACTATGTAATCTCTGTAACAGTCAGGACAGCGACTATGTAATCTCTGTTACAGTCAGGACAGTGACTATGTAATCTCTGCAAATCAGGACAGTGACTATGTAATCTCTGTAGGAGTCAGGACAGCGACTATGTAATCTCTGTAGGAGTCAGGACAGCGAATATGTCATCTCTGTAACAGTCAGGACAGCGACTATCTAATCTCTGTAACAGTCAGGACAGCGACTATGTAATCTCTGTAACAGTCAGGACAGTGACTATGTAATCTCTGCAGGAGTCAGGACAGTGACTATGTCATCTCTAACAGTCAGGACAGCGACTATCTAATCTCTGTAACAGTCAGGACAGTGACTATGTAATCTCTGCAGGAGTCAGGACAGCGACTATGTCATCTCTGTAACAGTCAGGACAGCGACTATGTCATCTCTGTAACAGTCAGGACAGCGACTATGTAATCTCTGTAACAGTCAGGACAGTGACTATGTAATCTCTGTAACAGTCAGAACAGTGACTATGTCATCTCTGCTGGAGTCAGGACAGTGACTATGTAATCTCTGTAACAGTCAGAACAGTGACTATGTAATCTCTGTAGGAGTCAGGACAGTGACTATGTAATCTCTGTAGGAGTCAGGACAGTGACTATGTAATCTCTGTAGGAGTCAGGACAGCGACTATGTAATCTCTGTAGGAGTCATGACAGTGACTATGTAATCTCTGTAGGAGTCAGGACAGTGACTATGTAATCTCTGTAGGAGTCAGGACAGCGACTATGTAATCTCTGTAGGAGTCAGGACAGTAACTATGTAATCTCTGTAGGAGTCAGGACAGTGACTATGTAATCTCTGTAGGAGTCAGGACAGCGACTATGTAATCTCTGTAGGAGTCATGACAGTGACTATGTAATCTCTGTAGGAGTCAGGACAGTGACTATGTAATCTCTGTAGCAGTACAGTACAGGATACAGCTTATCAGTCTCTCTCTGCAGCAGTACAGGGCAGGATACAGCTTATCAGTCTCTCTCTGCAGCAGTACAGGGCAGGATACAGCTTATCAGACCCTCTCTGCAGCAGTACAGGGCAGGATACAGCTTATCAGACCGTCTCTGCAGCAGTACAGGGCAGGATACAGCTTATCAGTCTCTCTCTGCAGCAGTACAGGGCAGGATACAGCTTATCAGTCTCTCTCTGCAGCAGTACAGGGCAGGATACAGCTTATCAGACCGTCTCTGCAGCAGTACAGGGCAGGATACAGCTTATCAGTCCCTCTCTGCAGCAGTACAGGGCAGGATACAGCTTATCAGACCCTCTCTGCAGCAGTACAGGGCAGGATACAGCTTATCAGTCCCTCTCTGCAGCAGTACAGTACAGGATACAGTTTATCAGTCCCTCTCTGCAGCAGTACAGGATACAGCTTATCAGACCCTCTCTGCAGCAGTACAGGGCAGGATACAGCTTATCAGACCGTCTCTGCAGCAGTACAGGGCAGGATACAGCTTATCAGACCCTCTCTGCAGCAGTACAGGGCAGGATACAGCTTATCAGTCCCTCTCTGCAGCAGTACAGGGCAGGATACAGCTTATCAGTCCCTCTCTGCAGCAGTACAGTACAGGATACAGCTTATCAGTCCCTCTCTACAGCAGTACAGGGCAGGATACAGTTTATCAGTCCCTCTCTGCAGCAGTACAGGGCAGGATACAGCTTATCAGACCGTCTCTGCAGCAGTACAGGGCAGGATACAGCTTATCAGTCCCTCTCTACAGTAGTACAGGGCAGGATACAGCTTATCAGACCCTCTCTGCAGCAGTACAGGGCAGGATACAGCTTATCAGTCTCTCTCTGCAGCAGTACAGGGCAGGATACAGCTTATCAGTCTCTCTCTGCAGTAGTACAGGGCAGGATACAGCTTATCAGACCCTCTCTGCAGCAGTACAGGGCAGGATACAGCTTATCAGACCCTATCTGCAGCAGTACAGGGCAGGATACAGCTTATCAGTCTCTCTCTGCAGCAATACAGGGCAGGATACAGCTTATCAGACCCTCTCTGCAGCAGTACAGGACAGGATACAGCTTATCAGTCCCTCTCTGCAGCAGTACAGTACAGGATACAGGTTATCAGACCCTCTCTGCAGCAGTACAGGACAGGATACAGCTTATCAGTCCCTCTCTGCAGCAGTACAGTACAGGATACAGCTTATCAGTCCCTCTCTGCAGCGGTACAGGACAGGATACAGCTTATCAGTCCCTCTCTGCAGCAGTACAGGGCAGGATACAGCTTATCAGTCCCTCTCTGCAGCAGTACAGGGCAGGATACAGCTTATCAGTCCCTCTCTGCAGCAGTACAGTGCAGGATACAGCTTATCAGACCCTCTCTGCAGCAGTACAGGACAGGATACAGCTTATCAGTCCCTCTCTGCAGCAGTACAGTACAGGATACAGGTTATCAGACCCTCTCTGCAGCAGTACAGGACAGGATACAGCTTATCAGTCCCTCTCTGCAGCAGTACAGTACAGGATACAGCTTATCAGTCCCTCTCTGCAGCAGTACAGGACAGGATACAGCTTATCAGTCCCTCTCTGCAGCAGTACAGGGCAGGATACAGCTTATCAGTCCCTCTCTGCAGCAGTACAGGGCAGGATACAGCTTATCAGTCCCTCTCTGCAGCAGTACAGTACAGGATACAGCTTATCAGTCCCTCTCTGCAGCAGTACAGTACAGGATACAGTTTATCAGTCCCTCTCTGCAGCAGTACAGGACAGGATACATCTTATCAGACCCTCTCTGCAGCAGTACAGGGCAGGATACAGCTTATCAGTCCCTCTCTACAGCAGTACAGGGCAGGATACAGTTTATCAGTCCCTCTCTGCAGCAGTACAGGGCAGGATACAGCTTATCAGACCGTCTCTGCAGCAGTACAGGGCAGGATACAGCTTATCAGTCCCTCTCTACAGCAGTACAGGGCAGGATACAGCTTATCAGACCCTCTCTGCAGCAGTACAGGGCAGGATACAGCTTATCAGTCTCTCTCTGCAGCAGTACAGGGCAGGATACAGCTTATCAGTCTCTCTCTGCAGTAGTACAGGGCAGGATACAGCTTATCAGACCCTCTCTGCAGCAGTACAGGGCAGGATACAGCTTATCAGACCCTATCTGCAGCAGTACAGGGCAGGATACAGCTTATCAGTCTCTCTCTGCAGCAGTACAGGGCAGGATACAGCTTATCAGACCCTCTCTGCAGCAGTACAGGACAGGATACAGCTTATCAGTCCCTCTGCAGCAGTACAGTACAGGATACAGGTTATCAGACCCTCTCTGCAGCAGTACAGGACAGGATACAGCTTATCAGTCCCTCTCTGCAGCAGTACAGTACAGGATACAGCTTGTCAGTCCCTCTCTGCAGCAGTACAGGACAGGATACAGCTTATCAGTCCCTCTCTGCAGCAGTACAGGGCAGGATACAGCTTATCAGTCCCTCTCTGCAGCAGTACAGGGCAGGATACAGCTTATCAGTCCCTCTCTGCAGCAGTACAGTACAGGATACAGCTTATCAGTCCCTCTCTGCAGCAGTACAGTACAGGATACAGTTTATCAGTCCCTCTCTGCAGCAGTACAGGACAGGATACATCTTATCAGACCCTCTCTGCAGCAGTACAGGGCAGGATACAGCTTATCAGACCGTCTCTGCAGCAGTACAGGGCAGGATACAGCTTATCAGACCCTCTCTGCAGCAGTACAGGGCAGGATACGGCTTATCAGTCCCTCTCTGCAGCAGTACAGGATACAGCTTATCAGTCCCTCTCTGCAGCAGTACAGGGCAGGATACAGCTTATCAGACCCTCTCTGCAGCAGTACAGGGCAGGATACGGCTTATCAGTCCCTCTCTGCAGCAGTACAGGGCAGGATACAGTTTATCAGTCCCTCTCTGCAGCAGTACAGGGCAGGATACAGCTTATCAGACCGTCTCTGCAGCAGTACAGGGCAGGATACAGCTTATCAGTCCCTCTCTACAGCAGTACAGGGCAGGATACAGCTTATCAGACCCTCTCTGCAGCAGTACAGGGCAGGATACAGCTTATCAGTCTCTCTCTGCAGCAGTACAGGGCAGGATACAGCTTATCAGTCTCTCTCTGCAGTAGTACAGGGCAGGATACAGCTTATCAGACCCTCTCTGCAGCAGTACAGTACAGGATACAGGTTATCAGACCCTCTCTGCAGCAGTACAGGACAGGATACAGCTTATCAGACCCTCTCTGCAGCAGTACAGGGCAGGATACAGCTTATCAGACCCTCTCTGCAGCAGTACAGGGCAGGATACAGTTTATCAGACCCTCTCTGCAGCAGTACAGGGCAGGATACAGCTTATCAGTCCCTCTCTGCAGCAGTACAGGGCAGGATACAGCTTATCAGTCCCTCTCTGCAGCAGTACAGGGCAGGATACAGCTTATCAGTCTCTCTCTGCAGCAGTACAGGGCAGGATACAGCTTATCAGACCGTCTCTGCAGCAGTACAGGGCAGGATACAGCTTATCAGTCCCTCTCTGCAGCAGTACAGGGCAGGATACAGCTTATCAGACCCTCTCTGCAGCAGTACAGGGCAGGATACAGCTTATCAGTCCCTCTCTGCAGCAGTACAGTACAGGATACAGTTTATCAGTCCCTCTCTGCAGCAGTACAGGATACAGCTTATCAGACCCTCTCTGCAGCAGTACAGGGCAGGATACAGCTTATCAGACCGTCTCTGCAGCAGTACAGGGCAGGATACAGCTTATCAGACCCTCTCTGCAGCAGTACAGGGCAGGATACAGCTTATCAGTCCCTCTCTGCAGCAGTACAGGGCAGGATACAGCTTATCAGTCCCTCTCTGCAGCAGTACAGTACAGGATACAGCTTATCAGTCCCTCTCTACAGCAGTACAGGGCAGGATACAGTTTATCAGTCCCTCTCTGCAGCAGTACAGGGCAGGATACAGCTTATCAGACCGTCTCTGCAGCAGTACAGGGCAGGATACAGCTTATCAGTCCCTCTCTACAGCAGTACAGGGCAGGATACAGCTTATCAGACCCTCTCTGCAGCAGTACAGGGCAGGATACAGCTTATCAGTCTCTCTCTGCAGCAGTACAGGGCAGGATACAGCTTATCAGTCTCTCTCTGCAGTAGTACAGGGCAGGATACAGCTTATCAGACCCTCTCTGCAGCAGTACAGGGCAGGATACAGCTTATCAGACCCTATCTGCAGCAGTACAGGGCAGGATACAGCTTATCAGTCTCTCTCTGCAGCAGTACAGGGCAGGATACAGCTTATCAGACCCTCTCTGCAGCAGTACAGGACAGGATACAGCTTATCAGTCCCTCTCTGCAGCAGTACAGTACAGGATACAGGTTATCAGACCCTCTCTGCAGCAGTACAGGACAGGATACAGCTTATCAGTCCCTCTCTGCAGCAGTACAGTACAGGATACAGCTTATCAGTCCCTCTCTGCAGCAGTACAGGACAGGATACAGCTTATCAGTCCCTCTCTGCAGCAGTACAGGGCAGGATACAGCTTATCAGTCCCTCTCTGCAGCAGTACAGGGCAGGATACAGCTTATCAGTCCCTCTCTGCAGCAGTACAGTACAGGATACAGCTTATCAGTCCCTCTCTGCAGCAGTACAGTACAGGATACAGTTTATCAGTCCCCCTCTGCAGCAGTACAGGACAGGATACATCTTATCAGACCCTCTCTGCAGCAGTACAGGGCAGGATACAGCTTATCAGTCCCTCTCTACAGCAGTACAGGGCAGGATACAGTTTATCAGTCCCTCTCTGCAGCAGTACAGGGCAGGATACAGCTTATCAGACCGTCTCTGCAGCAGTACAGGGCAGGATACAGCTTATCAGTCCCTCTCTACAGCAGTACAGGGCAGGATACAGCTTATCAGACCCTCTCTGCAGCAGTACAGGGCAGGATACAGCTTATCAGTCTCTCTCTGCAGCAGTACAGGGCAGGATACAGCTTATCAGTCTCTCTCTGCAGTAGTACAGGGCAGGATACAGCTTATCAGACCCTCTCTGCAGCAGTACAGGGCAGGATACAGCTTATCAGACCCTATCTGCAGCAGTACAGGGCAGGATACAGCTTATCAGTCTCTCTCTGCAGCAGTACAGGGCAGGATACAGCTTATCAGACCCTCTCTGCAGCAGTACAGGACAGGATACAGCTTATCAGTCCCTCTCTGCAGCAGTACAGTACAGGATACAGGTTATCAGACCCTCTCTGCAGCAGTACAGGACAGGATACAGCTTATCAGTCCCTCTCTGCAGCAGTACAGTACAGGATACAGCTTGTCAGTCCCTCTCTGCAGCAGTACAGGACAGGATACAGCTTATCAGTCCCTCTCTGCAGCAGTACAGGGCAGGATACAGCTTATCAGTCCCTCTCTGCAGCAGTACAGGGCAGGATACAGCTTATCAGTCCCTCTCTGCAGCAGTACAGTACAGGATACAGCTTATCAGTCCCTCTCTGCAGCAGTACAGTACAGGATACAGTTTATCAGTCCCTCTCTGCAGCAGTACAGGACAGGATACATCTTATCAGACCCTCTCTGCAGCAGTACAGGGCAGGATACAGCTTATCAGACCGTCTCTGCAGCAGTACAGGGCAGGATACAGCTTATCAGACCCTCTCTGCAGCAGTACAGGGCAGGATACGGCTTATCAGTCCCTCTCTGCAGCAGTACAGGATACAGCTTATCAGTCCCTCTCTGCAGCAGTACAGGGCAGGATACAGCTTATCAGACCCTCTCTGCAGCAGTACAGGGCAGGATACGGCTTATCAGTCCCTCTCTGCAGCAGTACAGGGCAGGATACAGTTTATCAGTCCCTCTCTGCAGCAGTACAGGGCAGGATACAGTTTATCAGTCCCTCTCTGCAGCAGTACAGGGCAGGATACAGCTTATCAGTCCCTCTCTGCAGCAGTACAGGGCAGGATACAGCTTATCAGTCCCTCTCTGCAGCAGTACAGGGCAGGATACAGCTTATCAGACCCTCTCTGCAGCAGTACAGGGCAGGATACAGCTTATCAGTCCCTCTCTGCAGCAGTACAGGGCAGGATACAGCTTATCAGTCCCTCTCTGCAGCAGTACAGGGCAGGATACAGCTTATCAGACCCTCTCTGCAGCAGTACAGGGCAGGATACAGCTTATCAGACCCTCTCTGCAGCAGTACAGGGCAGGATACAGTTTATCAGACCCTCTCTGCAGCAGTACAGGGCAGGATACAGCTTATCAGTCCCTCTCTGCAGCAGTACAGGGCAGGATACAGCTTATCAGTCCCTCTCTGCAGCAGTACAGGGCAGGATACAGCTTATCAGACCGTCTCTGCAGCAGTACAGGGCAGGATACAGCTTATCGCTTAGAATAAAAGGGAACTATGATCACAAATGATAATTCACCCGGAACTCTTTATTTAAAGGCCCATTGCAGTCAGAATTCAGTTGTTCCTGTGTTTTATATCATATTGTACAACAGCGGATGAAACTAACACTGTACAAGTGTGAAGAATGTATCAGTGTTATTCCCTGATAGTTGTAATGGAAATATATTACACTAATCAACTACTTAAATGTTACCCAGAAATGATTTGATATTGATATAAGAAAAATGGCTGCATTGGGCCTTTAAACAAAATGCAATGACGTTTCATTACAGCGGCTTGGTTATTCCCATCAGCTGGGCTTGTCTTTGAAGAAAGGAATGAAACCCCTCTAACGATCTCTCACTCTCTATACTGTGTGTGTGATCTTCTGTATCCTGTCTAACCATGTGGACAGAGCAGCTGGTCTACTGTATCCTGTCTAACCATGT
>NC_092115.1:4627968-4720153 GCF_045679555.1 Salvelinus alpinus | reverse complement strand
TGGACAGAGCAGCTGGTCTACTGTATCCTGTCTAACCATGTGGACAGAGCAGCTGGCTACTGTATCCTGTCTAACCATGTAGACAGAGCAGCTGGTCTACTGTATCCTGTCTAACCATGTGGACAGAGCAGCTGGCTACTGTATCCTGTCTAACCATGTAGACAGAGCAGCTGGTCTACTGTATCCTGTCTAACCATGTGGACAGAGCAGCTGGCTACTGTATCCTGTCTAACCATGTAGACAGAGCAGCTGGTCTTCTGTATCCTGTCTAACCATGTGGACAGAGCAGCTGGCCTACTGTATCCTGTCTAACCATGTGGACAGAGCAGCTGGTCTACTGTATCCTGTCTAACCATGTGGACAGAGCAGCTGGCCTACTGTATCCTGTCTAACCATGTGGACAGAGCAGCTGGTCTACTGTATCCTGTCTAACCATGTAGACAGAGCAGCTGGTCTACTGTATCCTGTCTAACCATGTGGACAGAGCAGCTGGTCTACTGTATCCTGTCTAACCATGTAGACAGAGCAGCTGGCCTACTGTATCCTGTCTAACCATGTGGACAGAGCAGCTGGCCTACTGTATCCTGTCTAACCATGTGGACAGAGCAGCTGGTCTACTGTATCCTGTCTAACCATGTAGACAGAGCAGCTGGTCTACTGTATCCTGTCTAACCATGTGGACAGAGCAGCTGGCCTACTGTATCCTGTCTAACCATGTAGACAGAGCAGCTGGCCTACTGTATCCTGTCTAACCATGTGGACAGAGCAGCTGGCCTTCTGTATCCTGTCTAACCATGTGGACAGAGCAGCTGGCCTACTGTATCCTGTCTAACCATGTAGACAGAGCAGCTGGTCTACTGTATCCTGTCTAACCATGTGGACAGAGCAGCTGGCCTTCTGTATCCTGTCTAACCATGTGGACAGAGCAGCTGGTCTTCTGTATCCTGTCTAACCATGTGGACAGAGCAGCTGGCCTACTGTATCCTGTCTAACCATGTAGACAGAGCAGCTGGCCTACTGTATCCTGTCTAACCATGTAGACAGAGCAGCTGGACTTCTGTATCCTGTCTAACCATGTGGACAGAGCAGCTGGTCTACTGTATCCTGTCTAACCATGTGGACAGAGCAGCTGGCTACTGTATCCTGTCTAACCATGTGGACAGAGCAGCTGGTCTACTGTATCCTGTCTAACCATGTGGACAGAGCAGCTGGTCTACTGTATCCTGTCTAACCATGTGGACAGAGCAGCTGGTCTACTGTATCCTGTCTAACCATGTGGACAGAGCAGCTGGCTACTGTATCCTGTCTAACCATGTGGACAGAGCAGCTGGTCTACTGTATCCTGTTTAACCATGTGGACAGAACAGCTGGCTACTGTATCCTGTCTAACCATGTGGACAGAGCAGCTGGTCTACTGTATCCTGTCTAACCATGTGGACAGAGCAGCTGGTCTACTGTATCCTGTTTAACCATGTAGACAGAGCAGCTGGTCTACTGTATCCTGTCTAACCATGTGGACAGAGCAGCTGGCCTACTGTATCCTGTCTAACCATGTAGACAGAGCAGCTGGTCTACTGTATCCTGTCTAACCATGTGGACAGAGCAGCTGGTCTACTGTATCCTGTCTAACCATGTAGACAGAGCAGCTGGCCTACTGTATCCTGTCTAACCATGTGGACAGAGCAGCTGGCCTACTGTATCCTGTCTAACCATGTGGACAGAGCAGCTGGTCTACTGTATCCTGTCTAACCATGTAGACAGAGCAGCTGGTCTACTGTATCCTGTCTAACCATGTGGACAGAGCAGCTGGCCTACTGTATCCTGTCTAACCATGTAGACAGAGCAGCTGGCCTACTGTATCCTGTCTAACCATGTGGACAGAGCAGCTGGCCTTCTGTATCCTGTCTAACCATGTGGACAGAGCAGCTGGCCTACTGTATCCTGTCTAACCATGTAGACAGAGCAGCTGGTCTACTGTATCCTGTCTAACCACGTGGACAGAGCAGCTGGCCTTCTGTATCCTGTCTAACCATGTGGACAGAGCAGCTGGTCTTCTGTATCCTGTCTAACCATGTGGACAGAGCAGCTGGCCTACTGTATCCTGTCTAACCATGTAGACAGAGCAGCTGGCCTACTGTATCCTGTCTAACCATGTAGACAGAGCAGCTGGACTTCTGTATCCTGTCTAACCATGTGGACAGAGCAGCTGGTCTACTGTATCCTGTCTAACCATGTGGACAGAGCAGCTGGCTACTGTATCCTGTCTAACCATGTGGACAGAGCAGCTGGTCTACTGTATCCTGTCTAACCATGTGGACAGAGCAGCTGGTCTACTGTATCCTGTCTAACCATGTGGACAGAGCAGCTGGCTACTGTATCCTGTCTAACCATGTGGACAGAGCAGCTGGTCTACTGTATCCTGTTTAACCATGTGGACAGAGCAGCTGGCCTACTGTATCCTGTCTAACCATGTAGACAGAGCAGCTGGCCTACTGTATCCTGTCTAACCATGTGGACAGAGCAGCTGGTCTACTGTATCCTGTTTAACCATGTGGACAGAGCAGCTGGCTACTGTATCCTGTCTAACCATGTGGACAGAGCAGCTGGTCTACTGTATCCTGTCTAACCATGTGGACAGAGCAGCTGGTCTACTGTATCCTGTTTAACCATGTAGACAGAGCAGCTGGTCTACTGTATCCTGTCTAACCATGTGGACAGAGCAGCTGGCCTACTGTATCCTGTCTAACCATGTGGACAGAGCAGCTGGCCTACTGTATCCTGTCTAACCATGTAGACAGAGCAGCTGGCCTACTGTATCCTGTCTAACCATGTAGACAGAGCAGCTGGACTTCTGTATCCTGTCTAACCATGTGGACAGAGCAGCTGGTCTACTGTATCCTGTCTAACCATGTGGACAGAGCAGCTGGCTACTGTATCCTGTCTAACCATGTGGACAGAGCAGCTGGTCTACTGTATCCTGTCTAACCATGTGGACAGAGCAGCTGGTCTACTGTATCCTGTCTAACCATGTGGACATAGCAGCTGGTCTACTGTATCCTGTCTAACCATGTGGACAGAGCAGCTGGCTACTGTATCCTGTCTAACCATGTGGACAGAGCAGCTGGTCTACTGTATCCTGTTTAACCATGTGGACAGAGCAGCTGGCTACTGTATCCTGTCTAACCATGTGGACAGAGCAGCTGGTCTACTGTATCCTGTCTAACCATGTGGACAGAGCAGCTGGTCTACTGTATCCTGTTTAACCATGTAGACAGAGAAGCTGGTCTACTGTATCCTGTCTAACCATGTGGACAGAGCAGCTGGCCTACTGTATCCTGTCTAACCATGTGGACAGAGCAGCTCGTCTACTGTATCCTGTCTAACCATGTGGACAGAGCAGCTGGTCTACTGTATCCTGTCTAACCATGTGGACAGAGCAGCTGGCCTTCTGTATCCTGTCTAACCATGTGGACAGAGCAGCTGGTCTACTGTATCCTGTCTAACCATGTAGACAGAGCAGCTGGTCTACTGTATCCTGTCTAACCATGTGGACAGTGCAGCTGGTCTACTGTATCCTGTCTAACCATGTGGACAGAGCAGCTGGCTACTGTATCCTGTTTAACCATGTAGACAGAGCAGCTGGCCTACTGTATCCTGTCTAACCATGTAGACAGAGCAGCTGGTCTACTGTATCCTGTCTAACCATGTAGACAGAGCAGCTGGCCTACTGTATCCTGTCTAACCATGTGGACAGAGCAGCTGGTCTACTGTATCCTGTCTAACCATGTAGACAGAGCAGCTGGTCTACTGGATCCTGTCTAACCATGTGGACAGAGCAGCTGGCCTACTGTATCCTGTTTAACCATGTGGACAGAGCCGCTGGCCTACTGTATCCTGTCTAACCATGTGGACAGAGCAGCTGGTCTACTGTATCCTGTCTAACCATGTGGACAGAGCAGCTGGTCTACTGTATCCTGTCTAACCATGTAGAACGAGCAGCTGGCTACTGTATCCTGTCTAACCATGTGGACAGAGCAGCTGGCCTACTGTATCCTGTCTAACCATGTAGAACGAGCAGCTGGCTACTGTATCCTGTCTAACCATGTGGACAGAGCAGCTGGTCTACTGTGTCCTGTCTAACCATGTGGACAGAGCAGCTGGTCTACTGTATCCTGTCTAACCATGTGGACAGAGCAGCTGATCTACTGTATCCTGTCTAACCATGTGGACAGAGCAGCTGGCTACTGTATCCTGTCTAACCATGTGGACAGAGCAGCTGGCCTACTGTATCCTGTCTAACCATGTGGACAGAGCAGCTGGCTACTGTATCCTGTCTAACCATGTGGACAGAGCAGCTGGTCTACTGTATCCTGTCTAACCATGTGGACAGAGCAGCTGGCCTACTGTATCCTGTCTAACCATGTGGACAGAGCAGCTGGTCTACTGTATCCTGTCTAACCATGTGGACAGAGAAGCTGGCTACTGTATCCTGTCTAACCATGTGGACAGAGCAGCTGGCCTTCTGTATCCTGTCTAACCATGTGGACAGAGCAGCTGGCTACTGTATCCTGTCTAACCATGTGGACAGAGCAGCTGGCCTACTGTATCCTGTTTAACCATGTGGACAGAGCCGCTGGCCTACTGTATCCTGTCTAACCATGTGGACAGAGCAGCTGGTCTACTGTATCCTGTCTAACCATGTGGACAGAGCAGCTGGCCTTCTGTATCCTGTCTAACCATGTGGACAGAGAAGCTGGTCTACTGTATCCTGTCTAACCATGTGGACAGAGCAGCTGGTCTACTGTATCCTGTCTAACCATGTGGACAGAGCAGCTGGTCTACTGTATCCTGTCTAACCATGTGGACAGAGCAGCTGGCTACTGTATCCTGTTTAACCATGTAGACAGAGCAGCTGGCCTACTGTATCCTGTCTAACCATGTAGTTACAGAGCAGCTGGTCTACTGTATCCTGTCTAACCATGTAGACAGAGCAGCTGGCCTACTGTATCCTGTCTAACCATGTGGACAGAGCCGCTGGCCTACTGTATCCTGTCTAACCATGTGGACAGAGCAGCTGGTCTACTGTATCCTGTCTAACCATGTGGACAGAGCAGCTGGCCTACTGTATCCTGTCTAACCATGTAGACAGAGCAGCTGGCCTACTGTATCCTGTCTAACCATGTAGACAGAGCAGCTGGACTTCTGTATCCTGTCTAACCATGTGGACAGAGCAGCTGGTCTACTGTATCCTGTCTAACCATGTGGACAGAGCAGCTGGCTACTGTATCCTGTCTAACCATGTGGACAGAGCAGCTGGTCTACTGTATCCTGTCTAACCATGTGGACAGAGCAGCTGGTCTACTGTATCCTGTCTAACCATGTGGACAGAGCAGCTGGTCTACTGTATCCTGTCTAACCATGTGGACAGAGCAGCTGGCTACTGTATCCTGTCTAACCATGTGGACAGAGCAGCTGGTCTACTGTATCCTGTTTAACCATGTGGACAGAGCAGCTGGCTACTGTATCTTGTCTAACCATGTGGACAGAGCAGCTGGTCTACTGTATCCTGTCTAACCATGTGGACAGAGCAGCTGGTCTACTGTATCCTGTTTAACCATGTAGACAGAGCAGCTGGTCTACTGTATCCTGTCTAACCATGTGGACAGAGCAGCTGGCCTACTGTATCCTGTCTAACCATGTAGACAGAGCAGCTGGTCTACTGTATCCTGTCTAACCATGTGGACAGAGCAGCTGGTCTACTGTATCCTGTCTAACCATGTGGACAGAGCAGCTGGCCTTCTGTATCCTGTCTAACCATGTGGACAGAGCAGCTGGTCTACTGTATCCTGTCTAACCATGTGGACAGAGCAGCTGGCCTTCTGTATCCTGTCTAACCATGTGGACAGAGAAGCTGGCCTTCTGTATCCTGTCTAACCATGTGGACAGAGCAGCTGGTCTACTGTATCCTGTCTAACCATGTGGACAGAGCAGCTGGCCTTCTGTATCCTGTCTAACCATGTGGACAGAGAAGCTGGTCTACTGTATCCTGTCTAACCATGTGGACAGAGCAGCTGGTCTACTGTATCCTGTCTAACCATGTGGACAGAGCAGCTGGTCTACTGTATCCTGTCTAACCATGTGGACAGAGCAGCTGGCTACTGTATCCTGTTTAACCATGTAGACAGAGCAGCTGGCCTACTGTATCCTGTCTAACCATGTAGTTACAGAGCAGCTGGTCTACTGTATCCTGTCTAACCATGTAGACAGAGCAGCTGGCCTACTGTATCCTGTCTAACCATGTGGACAGAGCAGCTGGTCTACTGTATCCTGTCTAACCATGTAGACAGAGCAGCTGGTCTACTGTATCCTGTCTAACCATGTGGACAGAGCAGCTGGCCTACTGTATCCTGTTTAACCATGTGGACAGAGCCGCTGGCCTACTGTATCCTGTCTAACCATGTGGACAGAGCAGCTGGTCTACTGTATCCTGTCTAACCATGTGGACAGAGCAGCTGGCCTACTGTATCCTGTCTAACCATGTAGACAGAGCAGCTGGCCTACTGTATCCTGTCTAACCATGTAGACAGAGCAGCTGGACTTCTGTATCCTGTCTAACCATGTGGACAGAGCAGCTGGTCTACTGTATCCTGTCTAACCATGTGGACAGAGCAGCTGGCTACTGTATCCTGTCTAACCATGTGGACAGAGCAGCTGGTCTACTGTATCCTGTCTAACCATGTGGACAGAGCAGCTGGTCTACTGTATCCTGTCTAACCATGTGGACAGAGCAGCTGGTCTACTGTATCCTGTCTAACCATGTGGACAGAGCAGCTGGCTACTGTATCCTGTCTAACCATGTGGACAGAGCAGCTGGTCTACTGTATCCTGTTTAACCATGTGGACAGAGCAGCTGGCTACTGTATCCTGTCTAACCATGTGGACAGAGCAGCTGGTCTACTGTATCCTGTCTAACCATGTGGACAGAGCAGCTGGTCTACTGTATCCTGTTTAACCATGTAGACAGAGCAGCTGGTCTACTGTATCCTGTCTAACCATGTGGACAGAGCAGCTGGCCTACTGTATCCTGTCTAACCATGTAGACAGAGCAGCTGGTCTACTGTATCCTGTCTAACCATGTGGACAGAGCAGCTGGTCTACTGTATCCTGTCTAACCATGTGGACAGAGCAGCTGGTCTACTGTATCCTGTCTAACCATGTGGACAGAGCAGCTGGCCTTCTGTATCCTGTCTAACCATGTGGACAGAGCAGCTGGTCTACTGTATCCTGTCTAACCATGTAGACAGAGCAGCTGGTCTACTGTATCCTGTCTAACCATGTGGACAGAGCAGCTGGTCTACTGTATCCTGTCTAACCATGTGGACAGAGCAGCTGGCTACTGTATCCTGTTTAACCATGTAGACAGAGCAGCTGGCCTACTGTATCCTGTCTAACCATGTAGACAGAGCAGCTGGTCTACTGTATCCTGTCTAACCATGTAGACAGAGCAGCTGGCCTACTGTATCCTGTCTAACCATGTGGACAGAGCAGCTGGTCTACTGTATCCTGTCTAACCATGTAGACAGAGCAGCTGGTCTACTGTATCCTGTCTAACCATGTGGACAGAGCAGCTGGCCTACTGTATCCTGTTTAACCATGTGGACAGAGCCGCTGGCCTACTGTATCCTGTCTAACCATGTGGACAGAGCAGCTGGTCTACTGTATCCTGTCTAACCATGTGGACAGAGCAGCTGGTCTACTGTATCCTGTCTAACCATGTAGAACGAGCAGCTGGCTACTGTATCCTGTCTAACCATGTGGACAGAGCAGCTGGCCTACTGTATCCTGTCTAACCATGTAGAACGAGCAGCTGGCTACTGTATCCTGTCTAACCATGTGGACAGAGCAGCTGGTCTACTGTATCCTGTCTAACCATGTGGACAGAGCAGCTGGTCTACTGTATCCTGTCTAACCATGTGGACAGAGCAGCTGATCTACTGTATCCTGTCTAACCATGTGGACAGAGCAGCTGGCTACTGTATCCTGTCTAACCATGTGGACAGAGCAGCTGGCCTACTGTATCCTGTCTAACCATGTGGACAGAGCAGCTGGCTACTGTATCCTGTCTAACCATGTGGACAGAGCAGCTGGTCTACTGTATCCTGTCTAACCATGTGGACAGAGCAGCTGGCCTACTGTATCCTGTCTAACCATGTGGACAGAGCAGCTGGTCTACTGTATCCTGTCTAACCATGTGGACAGAGCAGCTGGCTACTGTATCCTGTCTAACCATGTGGACAGAGCAGCTGATCTACTGTATCCTGTCTAACCATGTGGACAGAGCAGCTGGCCTACTGTATCCTGTCTAACCATGTGGACAGAGCAGCTGGCTACTGTATCCTGTCTAACCATGTGGACAGAGCAGCTGGCTACTGTATCCTGTCTAACCATGTGGACAGAGCAGCTGGCTACTGTATCCTGTCTAACCATGTAGACAGAGCAGCTGGTCTACTGTATCCTGTCTAACCATGTGGACAGAGCAGCTGGCCTTCTGTATCCTGTCTAACCATGTGGACAGAGCAGCTGGCTACTGTATCCTGTCTAACCATGTGGACAGAGCAGCTGGCCTACTGTATCCTGTTTAACCATGTGGACAGAGCCGCTGGCCTACTGTATCCTGTCTAACCATGTGGACAGAGCAGCTGGCCTTCTGTATCCTGTCTAACCATGTGGACAGAGAAGCTGGTCTACTGTATCCTGTCTAACCATGTGGACAGAGCAGCTGGTCTACTGTATCCTGTCTAACCATGTGGACAGAGCAGCTGGTCTACTGTATCCTGTCTAACCATGTGGACAGAGCAGCTGGTCTACTGTATCCTGTCTAACCATGTGGACAGAGCAGCTGGCTACTGTATCCTGTTTAACCATGTAGACAGAGCAGCTGGCCTACTGTATCCTGTCTAACCATGTAGACAGAGCAGCTGGTCTACTGTATCCTGTCTAACCATGTAGACAGAGCAGCTGGCCTACTGTATCCTGTCTAACCATGTGGACAGAGCAGCTGGTCTACTGTATCCTGTCTAACCATGTAGACAGAGCAGCTGGTCTACTGTATCCTGTCTAACCATGTGGACAGAGCAGCTGGCCTACTGTATCCTGTTTAACCATGTGGACAGAGCCGCTGGCCTACTGTATCCTGTCTAACCATGTGGACAGAGCAGCTGGTCTACTGTATCCTGTCTAACCATGTGGACAGAGCAGCTGGTCTACTGTATCCTGTCTAACCATGTAGAACGAGCAGCTGGCTACTGTATCCTGTCTAACCATGTGGACAGAGCAGCTGGCCTACTGTATCCTGTCTAACCATGTAGAACGAGCAGCTGGCTACTGTATCCTGTCTAACCATGTGGACAGAGCAGCTGGTCTACTGTATCCTGTCTAACCATGTGGACAGAGCAGCTGGTCTACTGTATCCTGTCTAACCATGTGGACAGAGCAGCTGGCTACTGTATCCTGTTTAACCATGTAGACAGAGCAGCTGGCTACTGTATCCTGTCTAACCATGTAGACAGAGCAGCTGGCCTACTGTATCCTGTCTAACCATGTAGACAGAGCAGCTGGCCTACTGTATCCTGTCTAACCATGTGGACAGAGCAGCTGGTCTACTGTATCCTGTCTAACCATGTGGACAGAGCAGCTGGTCTACTGTATCCTGTCTAACCATGTGGACAGAGCAGCTGATCTACTGTATCCTGTCTAACCATGTGGACAGAGCAGCTGGCTACTGTATCCTGTCTAACCATGTGGACAGAGCAGCTGGCCTACTGTATCCTGTCTAACCATGTGGACAGAGCAGCTGGCTACTGTATCCTGTCTAACCATGTGGACAGAGCAGCTGGCTACTGTATCCTGTCTAACCATGTGGACAGAGCAGCTGGCTACTGTATCCTGTCTAACCATGTAGACAGAGCAGCTGGTCTACTGTATCCTGTCTAACCATGTGGACAGAGCAGCTGGTCTACTGTATCCTGTCTAACCATGTGGACAGAGCAGCTGATCTACTGTATCCTGTTTAACCATGTGGACAGAGCAGCTGGCTACTGTATCCTGTCTAACCATGTGGACAGAGCAGCTGGCCTACTGTATCCTGTCTAACCATGTGGACAGAGCAGCTGGCTACTGTATCCTGTCTAACCATGTGGACAGAGCAGCTGGTCTACTGTATCCTGTCTAACCATGTGGACAGAGCAGCTGGCCTACTGTATCCTGTCTAACCATGTGGACAGAGCAGCTGGTCTACTGTATCCTGTCTAACCATGTGGACAGAGCAGCTGGCTACTGTATCCTGTCTAACCATGTGGACAGAGCAGCTGGCCTACTGTATCCTGTCTAACCATGTGGACAGAGCAGCTGGCCTACTGTATCCTGTCTAACCATGTGGACAGAGCAGCTGGCTACTGTATCCTGTCTAACCATGTGGACAGAGCAGCTGGCTACTGTATCCTGTCTAACCATGTGGACAGAGCAGCTGGCTACTGTATCCTGTCTAACCATGTAGACAGAGCAGCTGGTCTACTGTATCCTGTCTAACCATGTGGACAGAGCAGCTGGCCTTCTGTATCCTGTCTAACCATGTGGACAGAGCAGCTGGCTACTGTATCCTGTCTAACCATGTGGACAGAGCAGCTGGCCTACTGTATCCTGTTTAACCATGTGGACAGAGCCGCTGGCCTACTGTATCCTGTCTAACCATGTGGACAGAGCAGCTGGTCTACTGTATCCTGTCTAACCATGTGGACAGAGCAGCTGGCCTTCTGTATCCTGTCTAACCATGTGGACAGAGAAGCTGGTCTACTGTATCCTGTCTAACCATGTGGACAGAGCAGCTGGTCTACTGTATCCTGTCTAACCATGTGGACAGAGCAGCTGGTCTACTGTATCCTGTCTAACCATGTGGACAGAGCAGCTGGCTACTGTATCCTGTTTAACCATGTAGACAGAGCAGCTGGCCTACTGTATCCTGTCTAACCATGTAGACAGAGCAGCTGGTCTACTGTATCCTGTCTAACCATGTAGACAGAGCAGCTGGCCTACTGTATCCTGTCTAACCATGTGGACAGAGCAGCTGGTCTACTGTATCCTGTCTAACCATGTAGACAGAGCAGCTGGTCTACTGTATCCTGTCTAACCATGTGGACAGAGCAGCTGGCCTACTGTATCCTGTTTAACCATGTGGACAGAGCCGCTGGCCTACTGTATCCTGTCTAACCATGTGGACAGAGCAGCTGGTCTACTGTATCCTGTCTAACCATGTGGACAGAGCAGCTGGTCTACTGTATCCTGTCTAACCATGTAGAACGAGCAGCTGGCTACTGTATCCTGTCTAACCATGTGGACAGAGCAGCTGGCCTACTGTATCCTGTCTAACCATGTAGAACGAGCAGCTGGCTACTGTATCCTGTCTAACCATGTGGACAGAGCAGCTGGTCTACTGTATCCTGTCTAACCATGTGGACAGAGCAGCTGGTCTACTGTATCCTGTCTAACCATGTGGACAGAGCAGCTGATCTACTGTATCCTGTCTAACCATGTGGACAGAGCAGCTGGCTACTGTATCCTGTCTAACCATGTGGACAGAGCAGCTGGCCTACTGTATCCTGTCTAACCATGTGGACAGAGCAGCTGGCTACTGTATCCTGTCTAACCATGTGGACAGAGCAGCTGGTCTACTGTATCCTGTCTAACCATGTGGACAGAGCAGCTGGCCTACTGTATCCTGTCTAACCATGTGGACAGAGCAGCTGGTCTACTGTATCCTAACTAACCATGTGGACAGAGCAGCTGGCTACTGTATCCTGTCTAACCATGTGGACAGAGCAGCTGATCTACTGTATCCTGTCTAACCATGTGGACAGAGCAGCTGGCCTACTGTATCCTGTCTAACCATGTGGACAGAGCAGCTGGCTACTGTATCCTTTCTAATCATGTGGACAGAGCAGCTGGCTACTGTATCCTGTCTAACCATGTGGACAGAGCAGCTGGCTACTGTATCCTGTCTAACCATGTAGATAGAGCAGCTGGTCTACTGTATCCTGTCTAACCATGTGGACAGAGCAGCTGGTCTACTGTATCCTGTCTAACCATGTGGACAGAGCAGCTGGCTACTGTATCCTGTTTAACCATGTAGACAGAGCAGCTGGCCTACTGTATCCTGTCTAACCATGTAGACAGAGCAGCTGGTCTACTGTATCCTGTCTAACCATGTAGACAGAGCAGCTGGCCTACTGTATCCTGTCTAACCATGTGGACAGAGCAGCTGGTCTACTGTATCCTGTCTAACCATGTAGACAGAGCAGCTGGTCTACTGTATCCTGTCTAACCATGTGGACAGAGCAGCTGGCCTACTGTATCCTGTTTAACCATGTGGACAGAGCCGCTGGCCTACTGTATCCTGTCTAACCATGTGGACAGAGCAGCTGGTCTACTGTATCCTGTCTAACCATGTGGACAGAGCAGCTGGTCTACTGTATCCTGTCTAACCATGTAGAACGAGCAGCTGGCTACTGTATCCTGTCTAACCATGTGGACAGAGCAGCTGGCCTACTGTATCCTGTCTAACCATGTAGAACGAGCAGCTGGCTACTGTATCCTGTCTAACCATGTGGACAGAGCAGCTGGTCTACTGTATCCTGTCTAACCATGTGGACAGAGCAGCTGGTCTACTGTATCCTGTCTAACCATGTGGACAGAGCAGCTGATCTACTGTATCCTGTCTAACCATGTGGACAGAGCAGCTGGCTACTGTATCCTGTCTAACCATGTGGACAGAGCAGCTGGCCTACTGTATCCTGTCTAACCATGTGGACAGAGCAGCTGGCTACTGTATCCTGTCTAACCATGTGGACAGAGCAGCTGGTCTACTGTATCCTGTCTAACCATGTGGACAGAGCAGCTGGCCTACTGTATCCTGTCTAACCATGTGGACAGATCAGCTGGTCTACTGTATCCTGTCTAACCATGTGGACAGAGCAGCTGGCTACTGTATCCTGTCTAACCATGTGGACAGAGCAGCTGATCTACTGTATCCTGTCTAACCATGTGGACAGAGCAGCTGGCCTACTGTATCCTGTCTAACCATGTGGACAGAGCAGCTGGCTACTGTATCCTGTCTAACCATGTGGACAGAGCAGCTGGCTACTGTATCCTGTCTAACCATGTGGACAGAGCAGCTGGCTACTGTATCCTGTCTAACCATGTAGACAGAGCAGCTGGTCGACTGTATCCTGTCTAACCATGTGGACAGAGCAGCTGGCCTTCTGTATCCTGTCTAACCATGTGGACAGAGCAGCTGGCTACTGTATCCTGTCTAACCATGTGGACAGAGCAGCTGGCCTACTGTATCCTGTTTAACCATGTGGACAGAGCCGCTGGCCTACTGTATCCTGTCTAACCATGTGGACAGAGCAGCTGGTCTACTGTATCCTGTCTAACCATGTGGACAGAGCAGCTGGCCTTCTGTATCCTGTCTAACCATGTGGACAGAGAAGCTGGTCTACTGTATCCTGTCTAACCATGTGGACAAAGCAGCTGGTCTACTGTATCCTGTCTAACCATGTGGACAGAGCAGCTGGTCTACTGTATCCTGTCTAACCATGTGGACAGAGCAGCTGGCTACTGTATCCTGTTTAACCATGTAGACAGAGCAGCTGGCCTACTGTATCCTGTCTAACCATGTAGACAGAGCAGCTGGTCTACTGTATCCTGTCTAACCATGTAGACAGAGCAGCTGGCCTACTGTATCCTGTCTAACCATGTGGACAGAGCAGCTGGTCTACTGTATCCTGTCTAACCATGTAGACAGAGCAGCTGGTCTACTGTATCCTGTCTAACCATGTGGACAGAGCAGCTGGCCTACTGTATCCTGTTTAACCATGTGGACAGAGCCGCTGGCCTACTGTATCCTGTCTAACCATGTGGACAGAGCAGCTGGTCTACTGTATCCTGTCTAACCATGTGGACAGAGCAGCTGGTCTACTGTATCCTGTCTAACCATGTAGAACGAGCAGCTGGCTACTGTATCCTGTCTAACCATGTGGACAGAGCAGCTGGCCTACTGTATCCTGTCTAACCATGTAGAACGAGCAGCTGGCTACTGTATCCTGTCTAACCATGTAGACAGAGCAGCTGGTCTACTGTATCCTGTCTAACCATGTAGACAGAGCAGCTGGCCTACTGTATCCTGTCTAACCATGTGGACAGAGCAGCTGGTCTACTGTATCCTGTCTAACCATGTAGACAGAGCAGCTGGTCTACTGTATCCTGTCTAACCATGTGGACAGAGCAGCTGGCCTACTGTATCCTGTTTAACCATGTGGACAGAGCCGCTGGCCTACTGTATCCTGTCTAACCATGTGGACAGAGCAGCTGGTCTACTGTATCCTGTCTAACCATGTGGACAGAGCAGCTGGTCTACTGTATCCTGTCTAACCATGTAGAACGAGCAGCTGGCTACTGTATCCTGTCTAACCATGTGGACAGAGCAGCTGGCCTACTGTATCCTGTCTAACCATGTAGAACGAGCAGCTGGCTACTGTATCCTGTCTAACCATGTGGACAGAGCAGCTGGTCTACTGTATCCTGTGTAACCATGTGGACAGAGCAGCTGGTCTACTGTATCCTGTCTAACCATGTGGACAGAGCAGCTGATCTACTGTATCCTGTCTAACCATGTGGACAGAGCAGCTGGCTACTGTATCCTGTCTAACCATGTGGACAGAGCAGCTGGCCTACTGTATCCTGTCTAACCATGTGGACAGAGCAGCTGGCTACTGTATCCTGTCTAACCATGTGGACAGAGCAGCTGGTCTACTGTATCCTGTCTAACCATGTGGACAGAGCAGCTGGCCTACTGTATCCTGTCTAACCATGTGGACAGAGCAGCTGGTCTACTGTATCCTGTCTAACCATGTGGACAGAGCAGCTGGCTACTGTATCCTGTCTAACCATGTGGACAGAGCAGCTGATCTACTGTATCCTGTCTAACCATGTGGACAGAGCAGCTGGCCTACTGTATCCTGTCTAACCATGTGGACAGAGCAGCTGGCTACTGTATCCTGTCTAACCATGTGGACAGAGCAGCTGGCTACTGTATCCTGTCTAACCATGTGGACAGAGCAGCTGGCTACTGTATCCTGTCTAACCATGTGGACAGAGCAGCTGGCTACTGTATCCTGTCTAACCATGTAGACAGAGCAGCTGGCCTACTGTATCCTGTCTAACCATGTGGACAGAGCAGCTGGTCTACTGTATCCTGTCTAACCATGTGGACAGAGCAGCTGGCTACTGTATCCTGTCTAACCATGTGGACAGAGCAGCTGGCCTACTGTATCCTGTCTAACCATGTAGAACGAGCAGCTGGCTACTGTATCCTGTCTAACCATGTGGACAGAGCAGCTGGTCTACTGTATCCTGTCTAACCATGTGGACAGAGCAGCTGGTCTACTGTATCCTGTCTAACCATGTGGACAGAGCAGCTGATCTACTGTATCCTGTCTAACCATGTGGACAGAGCAGCTGGCTACTGTATCCTGTCTAACCATGTGGACAGAGCAGCTGGCCTACTGTATCCTGTCTAACCATGTGGACAGAGCAGCTGGCTACTGTATCCTGTCTAACCATGTGGACAGAGCAGCTGGTCTACTGTATCCTGTCTAACCATGTGGACAGAGCAGCTGGCCTACTGTATCCTGTCTAACCATGTGGACAGAGCAGCTGGTCTACTGTATCCTGTCTAACCATGTGGACAGAGCAGCTGGCTACTGTATCCTGTCTAACCATGTGGACAGAGCAGCTGATCTACTGTATCCTGTCTAACCATGTGGACAGAGCAGCTGGCCTACTGTATCCTGTCTAACCATGTGGACAGAGCAGCTGGCTACTGTATCCTGTCTAACCATGTGGACAGAGCAGCTGGCTACTGTATCCTGTCTAACCATGTGGACAGAGCAGCTGGCTACTGTATCCTGTCTAACCAT
Source organism: Salvelinus alpinus (assembly GCF_045679555.1). NCBI lineage: Eukaryota > Metazoa > Chordata > Actinopteri > Salmoniformes > Salmonidae > Salvelinus > Salvelinus alpinus. The sequence continues at coordinate 4,704,122 of NC_092115.1, read as the reverse complement.
GTAGACAGAGCAGCTGGTCTACTGTATCCTGTCTAACCATGTGGACAGAGCAGCTGGCCTTCTGTATCCTGTCTAACCATGTGGACAGAGCAGCTGGCTACTGTATCCTGTCTAACCATGTGGACAGAGCAGCTGGCCTACTGTATCCTGTTTAACCATGTGGACAGAGCCGCTGGCCTACTGTATCCTGTCTAACCATGTGGACAGAGCAGCTGGTCTACTGTATCCTGTCTAACCATGTGGACAGAGCAGCTGGCCTTCTGTATCCTGTCTAACCATGTGGACAGAGAAGCTGGTCTACTGTATCCTGTCTAACCATGTGGACAAAGCAGCTGGTCTACTGTATCCTGTCTAACCATGTGGACAGAGCAGCTGGTCTACTGTATCCTGTCTAACCATGTGGACAGAGCAGCTGGCTACTGTATCCTGTTTAACCATGTAGACAGAGCAGCTGGCCTACTGTATCCTGTCTAACCATGTAGACAGAGCAGCTGGTCTACTGTATCCTGTCTAACCATGTAGACAGAGCAGCTGGCCTACTGTATCCTGTCTAACCATGTGGACAGAGCAGCTGGTCTACTGTATCCTGTCTAACCATGTAGACAGAGCAGCTGGTCTACTGTATCCTGTCTAACCATGTGGACAGAGCAGCTGGCCTACTGTATCCTGTTTAACCATGTGGACAGAGCCGCTGGCCTACTGTATCCTGTCTAACCATGTGGACAGAGCAGCTGGTCTACTGTATCCTGTCTAACCATGTGGACAGAGCAGCTGGTCTACTGTATCCTGTCTAACCATGTAGAACGAGCAGCTGGCTACTGTATCCTGTCTAACCATGTGGACAGAGCAGCTGGCCTACTGTATCCTGTCTAACCATGTAGAACGAGCAGCTGGCTACTGTATCCTGTCTAACCATGTGGACAGAGCAGCTGGTCTACTGTATCCTGTCTAACCATGTGGACAGAGCAGCTGGTCTACTGTATCCTGGCTAACCATGTGGACAGAGCAGCTGATCTACTGTATCCTGTCTAACCATGTGGACAGAGCAGCTGGCTACTGTATCCTGTCTAACCATGTGGACAGAGCAGCTGGCCTACTGTATCCTGTCTAACCATGTGGACAGAGCAGCTGGCTACTGTATCCTGTCTAACCATGTGGACAGAGCAGCTGGTCTACTGTATCCTGTCTAACCATGTGGACAGAGCAGCTGGCCTACTGTATCCTGTCTAACCATGTGGACAGAGCAGCTGGTCTACTGTATCCTGTCTAACCATGTGGACAGAGCAGCTGGCTACTGTATCCTGTCTAACCATGTGGACAGAGCAGCTGATCTACTGTATCCTGTCTAACCATGTGGACAGAGCAGCTGGCCTACTGTATCCTGTCTAACCATGTGGACAGAGCAGCTGGCTACTGTATCCTGTCTAACCATGTGGACAGAGCAGCTGGCTACTGTATCCTGTCTAACCATGTGGACAGAGCAGCTGGCTACTGTATCCTGTCTAACCATGTAGACAGAGCAGCTGGTCTACTGTATCCTGTCTAACCATGTGGACAGAGCAGCTGGCCTTCTGTATCCTGTCTAACCATGTGGACAGAGCAGCTGGTCTACTGTATCCTGTCTAACCATGTGGACAGAGCAGCTGGTCTACTGTATCCTGTCTAACCATGTGGACAGAGCAGCTGGTCTACTGTATCCTGTCTAACCATGTGGACAGAGCAGCTGGTCTACTGTATCCTGTCTAACCATGTGGACAGAGCAGCTGGTCTACTGTATCCTGTTTAACCATGTGGACAGAGCAGCTGGCTACTGTATCCTGTCTAACCATGTGGACAGAGCAGCTGGTCTACTGTATCCTGTCTAACCATGTAGACAGAGCAGCTGGTCTACTGTATCCTGTCTAACCATGTGGACAGAGCAGCTGGCTACTGTATCCTGTCTAACCATGTGGACACCTTCTGTATCCTGTCTAACCATGTGGACAGAGAAGCTGGTCTACTGTATCCTGTCTAACCATGTGGACAAAGCAGCTGGTCTACTGTATCCTGTCTAACCATGTGGACAGAGCAGCTGGTCTACTGTATCCTGTCTAACCATGTGGACAGAGCAGCTGGCTACTGTATCCTGTTTAACCATGTAGACAGAGCAGCTGGCCTACTGTATCCTGTCTAACCATGTAGACAGAGCGGCTAGTACTGTATGTACTCACTGTATCCTGTAACCATGTGGACAGAGCAGCTGGCCTACTGTATCCTGTAACCATGTGACGAGCAGCTGGCCTACTGTATCCTGTCTAACCATGTGGACAGAGCAGCTGGTCTACTGTATCCTGTCTAACCATGTGGACAGAGCAGCTGGTCTACTGTATCCTGTCTAACCATGTGGACAGAGCAGCTGGTCTACTGTATCCTGTCTAACCATGTGGACAGAGCAGCTGGCCTACTGTATCCTGTCTAACCATGTGGACAGAGCAGCTGGCCTACTGTATCCTGTCTAACCATGTGGACAGAGCAGCTGGTCTACTGTATCCTGTCTAACCATGTGGACACGAGCAGCTGGCTACTGTATCCTGTCTAACCATGTGGACAGAGCAGCTGGCCTACTGTATCCTGTCTAACCATGTAGAACGAGCAGCTGGCTACTGTATCCTGTCTAACCATGTGGACAGAGCAGCTGGTCTACTGTATCCTGTCTAACCATGTGGACAGAGCAGCTGGTCTACTGTATCCTGTCTAACCATGTGGACAGAGCAGCTGGTCTACTGTATCCTGTCTAACCATGTGGACAGAGCAGCTGATCTACTGTATCCTGTCTAACCATGTGGACAGAGCAGCTGGCTACTGTATCCTGTCTAACCATGTGGACAGAGCAGCTGGCCTACTGTATCCTGTCTAACCATGTGGACAGAGCAGCTGGCTACTGTATCCTGTCTAACCATGTGGACAGAGCAGCTGGTCTACTGTATCCTGTCTAACCATGTGGACAGAGCAGCTGGCCTACTGTATCCTGTCTAACCATGTGGACAGAGCAGCTGGTCTACTGTATCCTGTCTAACCATGTGGACAGAGCAGCTGGCTACTGTATCCTGTCTAACCATGTGGACAGAGCAGCTGATCTACTGTATCCTGTCTAACCATGTGGACAGAGCAGCTGGCCTACTGTATCCTGTCTAACCATGTGGACAGAGCAGCTGGCTACTGTATCCTGTCTAACCATGTGGACAGAGCAGCTGGCTACTGTATCCTGTCTAACCATGTGGACAGAGCAGCTGGCTACTGTATCCTGTCTAACCATGTGGACAGAGCAGCTGGCTACTGTATCCTGTCTAACCATGTAGACAGAGCAGCTGGCCTACTGTATCCTGTCTAACCATGTGGACAGAGCAGCTGGTCTACTGTATCCTGTCTAACCATGTGGACAGAGCAGCTGGCTACTGTATCCTGTCTAACCATGTGGACAGAGCAGCTGGCCTACTGTATCCTGTCTAACCATGTAGAACGAGCAGCTGGCTACTGTATCCTGTCTAACCATGTGGACAGAGCAGCTGGTCTACTGTATCCTGTCTAACCATGTGGACAGAGCAGCTGGTCTACTGTATCCTGTCTAACCATGTGGACAGAGCAGCTGATCTACTGTATCCTGTCTAACCATGTGGACAGAGCAGCTGGCTACTGTATCCTGTCTAACCATGTGGACAGAGCAGCTGGCCTACTGTATCCTGTCTAACCATGTGGACAGAGCAGCTGGCTACTGTATCCTGTCTAACCATGTGGACAGAGCAGCTGGTCTACTGTATCCTGTCTAACCATGTGGACAGAGCAGCTGGCCTACTGTATCCTGTCTAACCATGTGGACAGAGCAGCTGGTCTACTGTATCCTGTCTAACCATGTGGACAGAGCAGCTGGCTACTGTATCCTGTCTAACCATGTGGACAGAGCAGCTGATCTACTGTATCCTGTCTAACCATGTGGACAGAGCAGCTGGCCTACTGTATCCTGTCTAACCATGTGGACAGAGCAGCTGGCTACTGTATCCTGTCTAACCATGTGGACAGAGCAGCTGGCTACTGTATCCTGTCTAACCATGTGGACAGAGCAGCTGGCTACTGTATCCTGTCTAACCATGTAGACAGAGCAGCTGGTCTACTGTATCCTGTCTAACCATGTGGACAGAGCAGCTGGCCTTCTGTATCCTGTCTAACCATGTGGACAGAGCAGCTGGCTACTGTATCCTGTCTAACCATGTGGACAGAGCAGCTGGCCTACTGTATCCTGTTTAACCATGTGGACAGAGCCGCTGGCCTACTGTATCCTGTCTAACCATGTGGACAGAGCAGCTGGTCTACTGTATCCTGTCTAACCATGTGGACAGAGCAGCTGGCCTTCTGTATCCTGTCTAACCATGTGGACAGAGAAGCTGGTCTACTGTATCCTGTCTAACCATGTGGACAAAGCAGCTGGTCTACTGTATCCTGTCTAACCATGTGGACAGAGCAGCTGGTCTACTGTATCCTGTCTAACCATGTGGACAGAGCAGCTGGCTACTGTATCCTGTTTAACCATGTAGACAGAGCAGCTGGCCTACTGTATCCTGTCTAACCATGTAGACAGAGCAGCTGGTCTACTGTATCCTGTCTAACCATGTAGACAGAGCAGCTGGCCTACTGTATCCTGTCTAACCATGTGGACAGAGCAGCTGGTCTACTGTATCCTGTCTAACCATGTAGACAGAGCAGCTGGTCTACTGTATCCTGTCTAACCATGTGGACAGAGCAGCTGGCCTACTGTATCCTGTTTAACCATGTGGACAGAGCCGCTGGCCTACTGTATCCTGTCTAACCATGTGGACAGAGCAGCTGGTCTACTGTATCCTGTCTAACCATGTGGACAGAGCAGCTGGTCTACTGTATCCTGTCTAACCATGTAGAACGAGCAGCTGGCTACTGTATCCTGTCTAACCATGTGGACAGAGCAGCTGGCCTACTGTATCCTGTCTAACCATGTAGAACGAGCAGCTGGCTACTGTATCCTGTCTAACCATGTGGACAGAGCAGCTGGTCTACTGTATCCTGTGTAACCATGTGGACAGAGCAGCTGGTCTACTGTATCCTGTCTAACCATGTGGACAGAGCAGCTGATCTAATGTATCCTGTCTAACCATGTGGACAGAGCAGCTGGCTACTGTATCCTGTCTAACCATGTGGACAGAGCAGCTGGCCTACTGTATCCTGTCTAACCATGTGGACAGAGCAGCTGGCTACTGTATCCTGTCTAACCATGTGGACAGAGCAGCTGGTCTACTGTATCCTGTCTAACCATGTGGACAGAGCAGCTGGCCTACTGTATCCTGTCTAACCATGTGGACAGAGCAGCTGGTCTACTGTATCCTGTCTAACCATGTGGACAGAGCAGCTGGCTACTGTATCCTGTCTAACCATGTGGACAGAGCAGCTGATCTACTGTATCCTGTCTAACCATGTGGACAGAGCAGCTGGCCTACTGTATCCTGTCTAACCATGTGGACAGAGCAGCTGGCTACTGTATCCTGTCTAACCATGTGGACAGAGCAGCTGGCTACTGTATCCTGTCTAACCATGTGGACAGAGCAGCTGGCTACTGTATCCTGTCTAACCATGTAGACAGAGCAGCTGGTCTACTGTATCCTGTCTAACCATGTGGACAGAGCAGCTGGCCTTCTGTATCCTGTCTAACCATGTGGACAGAGCAGCTGGTCTACTGTATCCTGTCTAACCATGTGGACAGAGCAGCTGGTCTACTGTATCCTGTCTAACCATGTGGACAGAGCAGCTGGTCTACTGTATCCTGTCTAACCATGTGGACAGAGCAGCTGGTCTACTGTATCCTGTCTAACCATGTGGACAGAGCAGCTGGTCTACTGTATCCTGTTTAACCATGTGGACAGAGCAGCTGGCTACTGTATCCTGTCTAACCATGTGGACAGAGCAGCTGGTCTACTGTATCCTGTCTAACCATGTAGACAGAGCAGCTGGTCTACTGTATCCTGTCTAACCATGTGGACAGAGCAGCTGGCTACTGTATCCTGTCTAACCATGTGGACAGAGCAGCTGGTCTACTGTATCCTGTCTAACCATGTGGACAGAGCAGCTGGCCTTCTGTATCCTGTCTAACCATGTGGACAGAGAAGCTGGTCTACTGTATCCTGTCTAACCATGTGGACAGAGCAGCTGGCTACTGTATCCTGTCTAACCATGTGGACAGAGCAGCTGGTCTACTGTATCCTGTCTAACCATGTGGACAGAGCAGCTGGTCTACTGTATCCTGTCTAACCATGTGGACAGAGCAGCTGGCTACTGTATCCTGTCTAACCATGTGGACAGAGCAGCTGGTCTACTGTATCCTGTCTAACCATGTGGACAGAGCAGCTGGTCTACTGTATCCTGTCTAACCATGTGGACAGAGCAGCTGGCCTACTGTATCCTGTCTAACCATGTGGACAGAGCAGCTGGTCTACTGTATCCTGTCTAACCATGTGGACAGAGCAGCTGGCTACTATATCCTGTCTAACCATGTGGACAGAGCAGCTGGCTACTGTATCCTGTCTAATCATGTAGACAGAGCAGCTGGTCTACTGTATCCTGTCTAACCATGTGGACAGAGCAGCTGGCCTTCTGTATCCTGTCTAACCATGTGGACAGAGCAGCTGGTCTACTATATCCTGTCTAACCATGTGGACAGAGCAGCTGGTCTACTGTATCCTGTCTAACCATGTGGACAGAGCAGCTGGTCTACTGTATCCTGTCTAACCATGTAGACAGAGCAGCTGGTCTACTGTATCCTGTCTAACCATGTGGACAGAGCAGCTGGTCTACTGTATCCTGTTTAACCATGTGGACAGAGCAGCTGGCTACTGTATCCTGTCTAACCATGTGGACAGAGCAGCTGGTCTACTGTATCCTGTCTAACCATGTGGACAGAGCAGCTGGCTACTGTATCCTGTCTAACCATGTGGACAGAGCAGCTGGTCTACTGTATCCTGTCTAACCATGTGGACAGAGCAGCTGGCCTTCTGTATCCTGTCTAACCATGTGGACAGAGCAGCTGGTCTACTGTATCCTGTCTAACCATGTGGACAGAGCAGCTGGCTACTGTATCCTGTCTAACCATGTGGACAGAGCAGCTGGTCTACTGTATCCTGTCTAACCATGTGGACAGAGCAGCTGGTCTACTGTATCCTGTCTAACCATGTGGACAGAGCAGCTGGCTACTGTATCCTGTCTAACCATGTGGACAGAGCAGCTGGTCTACTGTATCCTGTCTAACCATGTGGACTGAGCAGCTGGTCTACTGTATCCTGTCTAACCATGTGGACAGAGCAGCTGGCCTACTGTATCCTGTCTAACCATGTAGACAGAGCAGCTGGTCTACTGTATCCTGTCTAACCATGTGGACAGAGCAGCTGGCCTTCTGTATCCTGTCTAACCATGTGGACAGAGCAGCTGGTCTACTATATCCTGTCTAACCATGTGGACAGAGCAGCTGGTCTACTGTATCCTGTCTAACCATGTGGACAGAGCAGCTGGTCTACTGTATCCTGTCTAACCATGTAGACAGAGCAGCTGGTCTACTGTATCCTGTCTAACCATGTGGACAGAGCAGCTGGTCTACTGTATCCTGTTTAACCATGTGGACAGAGCAGCTGGCTACTGTATCCTGTATAACCATGTGGACAGAGCAGCTGGTCTACTGTATCCTGTCTAACCATGTAGACAGAGCAGCTGGTCTACTGTATCCTGTCTAACCATGTGGACAGAGCAGCTGGCTACTGTATCCTGTCTAACCATGTGGACAGAGCAGCTGGTCTACTGTATCCTGTCTAACCATGTGGACAGAGCAGCTGGCCTTCTGTATCCTGTCTAACCATGTGGACAGAGCAGCTGGTCTACTGTATCCTGTCTAACCATGTGGACAGAGCAGCTGGCTACTGTATCCTGTCTAACCATGTGGACAGAGCAGCTGGTCTACTGTATCCTGTCTAACCATGTGGACAGAGCAGCTGGTCTACTGTATCCTGTCTAACCATGTGGACAGAGCAGCTGGCTACTGTATCCTGTCTAACCATGTGGACAGAGCAGCTGGTCTACTGTATCCTGTCTAACCATGTGGACTGAGCAGCTGGTCTACTGTATCCTGTCTAACCATGTGGACAGAGCAGCTGGCCTACTGTATCCTGTCTAACCATGTGGACAGAGCAGCTGGTCTACTGTATCCTGTCTAACCATGTGGACAGAGCAGCTGGCTACTGTATCCTGTCTAACCATGTGGACAGAGCAGCTGGCCTACTGTATCCTGTCTAACCATGTGGACAGAGCAGCTGGTCTACTGTATCCTGTCTAACCATGTGGACAGAGCAGCTGGCCTACTGTATCCTGTCTAACCATGTGGACAGAGCAGCTGGTCTACTGTGTCCTGTCTAACCATGTGGACAGAGCAGCTGGTCTACTGTATCCTGTCTAACCATGTGGACAGAGCAGCTGGTCTACTGTATCCTGTCTAACCATGTAGACAGAGCAGCTGGTCTACTGTATCCTGTCTAACCATGTGGACAGAGCAGCTGGTCTACTGTATCCTGTCTAACCATGTGGACAGAGCAGCTGGTCTACTGTATCCTAGACTACATGACATGTCCAATGCTCCTAACATAACCGTGTGTTAGTGTGAGGTTTTCAATTAATTTATGCAAATCACGACGCTAATCTGCATTTCCTGCAGAGCAGTTCTCTCTGTGGTCACTAAATAGCCCACGGCACTTATCGTAGGGGTGTTAACCCCGGTGTCCTGGCTAAATTCCAGAAGGAGTCTAGGCAAGCCACCAGTGATCATGAAGTGGATTATAACAGGCCTGTACGCTGTCTGCTGGTTGAATCATATAACAGTCAGGGACTAACACCATCTGACTAGAGCTGTCTCACTCTCTTCCTGTTGTTTCTCTCCTCCTGCCCTCTCTCTCCTCTCTCTCCCCCTGCCCTCTCTCTCCCCCTGCCCTCTCGCTCCCTCTCTACCCCCCCCCCCCCCCTCTCTCTCTCCTTAACTCTGAGAACCTGCCAGGTCGTTTCATAACCACTAGGCTTTCCTGCTGAGTTAATTCATGCAGGAGGTGACAATCCACCGGACACACCCAAAACGCATCCTATAGGAGGAGTACTGATCTTAGATGGGCAGGGAAGATCTGATCCTAGATCAGTACAGAGCTCTGGATAATGAAGACCTGATCCTAGATCAGCACAGAGCTGTGGATAATGAAGACCTGATCCTAGATCAGCCCAGAGCTGTGGATAATGAAGACCTGATCCTAGATCAGTACAGAGCTGTGGATAATGAAGACCTGATCCTAGATCAGCCCAGAGCTGTGGATAATGAAGACCTGATCCTAGATCAGTACAGAGCTGTGGATAATGAATACCTGATCCTAGATCAGCCCAGAGCTGTGGATAATGAAGACCTGATCCTAGATCAGCCCAGAGCTGTGGATAATAAAGACCTGATCCTAGATCAGCCCAGAGCTGTGGATAATGAAGACCTGATCCTAGATCAGCCCAGAGCTGTGGATAATGAAGACCTGATCCTAGATCAGCCCAGAGCTGTGGATAATGAAGACCTGATCCTAGATCCGCACTCCTACTCTGAGACACTTTATAAATATAGGCAGATCCCTGTAACGGTGGTTAATTTTACATTGATATTAGGTGAAGATTTAATCTGGATTTGGGAAACCAGCTTCTCCTGTTGTTCCTCGTCACAGAACAGCGGGTCCTCTTAATATGTTGAATTACGTCAGAACGAGGAAGTTAAGCTTCAAGTTACAACTCCTTGGTCCAGTTCAACCACATTCCTTTCAGCTAGGCCCGACCTCACGCCCATCCATGGGAAATAAAAAAGCCAGCTATTTCTCACAGGAGACACTCCTCTCCATTAGACAAGCCTTTATAAAAACAGGTTAAATACATAACACCTCTAAAGTAGTCTGACTTCCCTCAACTTCAAGTATTCATATTACATTTACATTCAAATCAAACTTTGAATACAACAGGTGTAGTAGACCTTACCGTGAAATGCTTACTTACAAGCCCTTAACCAACAATGCAGTTTTAAGAAATAGAGTTAAGAAAATATTTGCTAAATAAACTAAAGTAAAAAATAATAAAAACACAATAAAATAACAATAACGAGGCTATATACAGGGTGTTACGGTACAGAGTCAATGTGGAGGCTATATACAGGGTGTTACGGTACAGAGTCAATGTGGAGGCTATATACAGGGTGTTACGGTACAGAGTCAATGTGGAGGCTATATACAGGGTGTTACGGTACAGAGTCAATGTGGAGGCTATATACAGGGTGTTACGGTACAGAGTCAATGTGGAGGCTATATACAGGGTGTTACGGTACAGAGTCAAGGTGGAGGCTATATACAGGGTGTTACGGTACAGAGTCAATGTGGAGGCTATATACAGGGGGTACCGGTACAGAGTCAATGTGGAGGCTATATACAGGGGGTACCGGTACAGAGTCAATGTGGAGGCTATATACAGGGTGTTACAGTACAGAGTCAATGTGGAGGCTATATACAGGGGGTACCGGTACAGAGTCAATGTGGAGGCTATATACAGGGGGTACTGGTACAGAGTCAATGTGGAGGCTATATACAGGGTATTACGGTACAGAGTCAATGTGGAGGCTATATACAGGGTATTACGGTACAGAGTCAATGTGGAGGCTATATACAGGGTGTTACGGTACAGAGTCAATGTGGAGGCTATATACAGGGGGTACCCGTACAGAGTCAATGTACGGTGGTACAGGTTAGTCGAAGTAATTTCTAGGACAATACAGTGCAGTGCCACTGACACGGCCCACTACCAAAACCTGTGTGCTCTCCTTCACTGCAGCCGACGTGAGCAAAACATTTATACGTGTTAACCCTCACAAGGCTGCCGGCCCAGACGGCATCCCTAGCCTCGTCCTCAGAGCATGCGCAGACCAGCTGGCTGGAGTGTTTACGGACATATTCAATCTCTCCCTATCCCAGTCTGCTGTTCCCACATGCTTCAAGAGGGCCACCATTGTTCCTGTACCCAAGAAAGCTAAGGTAACTGAGCTAAACGACTACCGCCCCGTAGCACTCACTTCCGTCATCATGAAGTGCTTTGAGAGACTAGTCAAGGACCATATCACCTCCAGCCTACCTGACACCCTAGACCCACTCCAATTTGCTTACCGCCCCAATAGGTCCACAGACGACGCAATCGCAACCACACTGCACATTGCCCTAACCCATCTGGACAAGAGGAATACCTATGTGAGAATGTTGTTCATTGACTACAGCTCAGCATTCAACACCATAGTACCCTCCAAACTCGTCATCAAGCTCGAGACCCTGGGTCTCGACCCCGCCCTGTGCAACTGGGTCCTGGACTTCCTGACGGGCCGCCCCCAGGTGGTGAGGGTAGGTAACAACATCTCCACCCCACTGATACTCACCACTGGGGCCCCACAAGGGTGCGTTCTGAGCCCTCTCCTGTAGTCCCTGTTCACCCACGACTGCGTGGCCATGCACGCCTCCAACTCAATCATCAAGTTTGCAGACGACACTACAGTGGTAGGCTTGATTACCAAGAACGACGAAACGGCCTACAGGGAGGAGGTGAGGGCCCTCGGAGTGTGGTGAAAGTAAAATAACCTCACACTCAACGTCAACAAAACAAAGGAGATGATCGTGGACTTCAGGACACAGCAGAGGGAGCACCCCCCTATCCACATCGACCAGACAGTAGTGGAGAAGGTGGAAACCTCAGGAGGCTGAAGAAATTTGACTTGTCACCAAAAACACTCACAAACTTTTACAGATGCACAATCGAGAGCATCCCGTCGGGCTGTATCACCGCCTGGTACGGCAACTGCTCCGCCCACAACCGTAAGGCTCTCCAGAGGGTAGTGAGGTCTGCACAACACATCACCGGGGGCAAACTACCTGCCCTCCAGGACACCTACACCACCCGATGTCACAGGAAGGCCATAAAGATCATCAAGGACAACAACCACCCGAGCCACTGCCTGTTCACCCCGCTATCATCCAGAAGGCGAGGTCAGTACAGGTGCATCAAAGCTGGGCTCGAGAGACTGAAAAACAGCTTCTATCTCAAGGCCATCAGACTGTTAAACAGCCATCACTAACATTTAGTGGCTGCTGCCAACATACTGACTCAACTCCAGCCACTTTAATAATTAAAATTGGATGTAATAAATATATCACTAGTCACTTAAACAATGCCACTTAATATAATGTTTATATACCCCACAATACTCATCTCATATGTATATACTGTACTCTATACCATCTACTGCATCTTGCCTATGCCGTTCGGCCATCGCTCATCCATATATTTATATGTACATATTCATTCCTTTACACTTGTGTGTATTAGGTAGTTGTTGTGAAATTGTTAGATTACATGTTAGATATTACTGCATTGTCGGAACTAGAAGCACAAGCATTTCGCACAAGCATTTCGCTACACTCGCATTAACATCTGCTAACCATGTGTATGTGACCGATAACATCTGCTAACCATGTGTATGTGACCAGTAACATCTGATAACCATGTGTATGTGACCAATAACATCTGATAACCATGTGTATGTGACCAATAACATTTGATTTGAAGTGACACGCATAGATAATAACACAGCATATAATCTGGTTCTAGTGGAACTTAAAATATACAATATACACCCAGTGGTTTAGTTATTCAATTATTGATAGAGAAAGGTTGATATTTACTGGTGTACACTGAACAGAAAATAATGAAATTCGATTTATATTTTTTTATGAGAAAATGTTGGAAAATACATATAGAGTAACACCTCAGATAGACAGAGGAGTAGAGGAAAGGAGACAAGGTTAGGAGATAAGGAGAGGAGTAGAGGAAAGGAGTCAAGAGTAGGAGATAAGGAGAGGAGCAGAGGAAAGGACAAGGTTAGGAGATAAGGAGAGGAGCAGAGGAAAGGACAAGGGTAGGAGATAAGGAAAGGAGCAGAGGAAAGGACAATGGTAGGAGATAAGGAGAGGAGCAGAGGAAAGGACAAGAGTAGGAGATAAGGAGAGGAGCAGAGGAAAGGACAAGGTTAGGAGATAAGGAGAGGAGTAGAGGAAAGGACAAGGTTAGGAGATAAGGAGAGGAGCAGAGGAAAGGACAAGAGTAGGAGTTAAGGAGAGGAGCAGAGGAAAGGAGTCAAGAGTAGGAGATAAAGAGAGGAGCAGAGGAAAGGACAAGGGTAGGAGATAAGGAAAGGAGCAGAGGAAAGAACAAGGGTAGGAGATAAGGAGAGGAGGAAAGGACAAGGGTAGGAGATAAGGAGAGGAGTCGAGGAAAGGACAAGGGTAGGAGATAAGGAGAGGAGCAAAGGAAAGGAGTCACTAGAGGCAGACCGCAGCAAGCCCCAGCTCCAGCTAGCTCTAGAACCTGCTAGGCTCCCAGACAGACAGTGTTTTTCTGGGGCAAACCTCAGGGGAGAGAAACTGTACCCAGTTAGAGAGGAGGGAAGTAGAGCAGCTTCACACATAATGCATCTATCTGTCTCATCCCATCATCACTCTACACCTCCTGTCTGTCTGTCTCATCCCATCATCACTCTACACCTCCTGTCTGTCTGTCTCATCCCATCATCACTCTACACCTCCTGTCTGTCTGTCTCATCCCATCATCACTCTACACCTCCTGTCTGTCTGTCTGTCTCATCCCATCATCACTCTACACCTCCTGTCTGTCTGTCTGTCTGTCTGTCTCATCCCATCATCACTCTACACCTCCTGTCTGTCTGTCTCATCCCATCATCACTCTACACCTCCTGTCTGTCTGTCTCATCCCATCCTCACTCTACACCTCCTGTCTGTCTGTCTGTCTGTCTGTCTGTCTCATCCCATCATCACTCTACACCTCCTGTCTGTCTGTCTCATCCCATCATCACTCTACACCTCCTGTCTGTCTGTCTCATCCCATCCTCACTCTACACCTCCTGTCTGTCTGTCTCATCCCATCATCACTCTACACCTCCCCCTGTATCTGTCTGTCTCATCCCATCATCACTCTACACCTCCCCCTGTATCTGTCTGTCTCATCATCACTCTACACCTCCTGTCTGTCTGTCTCATCCCATCATCACTCTACACCTCCTGTCTGTCTGTCTCATCCCATCATCACTCTATACCTCCTGTCTGTCTGTCTCATCCCATCATCACTCTACACCTCCTGTCTGTCTGTCTCATCCCATCATCACTCTACACCTCCTGTCTGTCTGTCTCATCCCATCATCACTCTACACCTCCTGTCTGTCTGTCTCATCCCATCATCACTCTACACCTCCTGTCTGTCTGTCTCATCCCATCATCACTCTATACCTCCTGTCTGTCTGTCTCATCCCATCATCACTCTACACCTCCTGTCTGTCTGTCTCATCCCATCATCACTCTACACCTCCTGTCTGTCTGTCTCATCTCATCATCACTCTACACCTCCTGTCTGTCTGTCTCATCCCATCATCACTCTACACCTCCTGTCTGTCTGTCTCATCCCATCATCACTCTACACCTCCTGTCTGTCTGTCTCATCCCATCATCACTCTACACCTCCTGTCTGTCTGTCTCATCCCATCATCACTCTACACCTCCTGTCTGTCTGTCTCATCTCATCATCACTCTACACCTCCTGTCTGTCTGTCTCATCCCATCATCACTCTACACCTCCTGTCTGTCTGTCTCATCCCATCATCACTCTACACCTCCTGTCTGTCTGTCTCATCCCATCATCACTCTACACCTCCTGTCTGTCTGTCTCATCCCATCCTCACTCTACACCTCCTGTCTGTCTGTCTCATCCCATCATCACTCTACACCTCCTGTCTGTCTGTCTCATCCCATCATCACTCTACACCTCCCCCTGTATCTGTCTGTCTCATCCCATCATCACTCTACACCTCCCCCTGTATCTGTCTGTCTCATCCCATCATCACTCTACACCTCCCCCTGTATCTGTGTGTCTCTTCACCTCCCTTCTCATATCTCTCTTTCTATCCAGGGTCGTGTTTTATAGGGCACAACGCAGCAAAAACATTTTGGACAACAAGCGTCCTTATTGGACAAGCACCTCCATTTGACTGCATTTTCCTAACGTTTTCTGCCTACTGAACACAACCGCTCTCTCTCAGTGAGGGGCTGGTCAGTCCAGTCAGTGGAGTGTTGCTGCCAGCCTGGTCTCACTGGTCAAGATGGAGGCCAGAAGTCCTGCTGTGACTGTTCTGTGTTCTTACTGGTCAGCCATTGGTCAACTATTCAGGGCTGGTACAATTACCGTGTAACCAACGGTTATGGATGAAGACTGTCATAACCGTAAAAAAAGAATAATAAATTAATATATAATATATACAGTATCAGTCAAAATGTTGGACACAGCTACTCATTCAAGGGGTTTTCTTTATTTTTACTATTTTCTACATTGTAGAATAATGGCTAAGACATCACAACTATGAAATAACACCTATGGAATCATGTAGTAACCAAAAAAAAGTGTTAAAGAAATCAAAATATATTTTATATGAGATTCTTCAAAGTAGCCACCTTTTGCACACGCTTTGCACACTCAACATCTAGTGAAATTGGAGGGCGTGCAATTCAAATAAATACTCGTAATATTAAACATTTATGAACATACAAGTATCTTATATCGGTAAAAAATTATTGTTAATCTAACTGCATTGTTCGCTTTACAATAGGCTTTACAGCGAAAGCATGCAATTGTTTGAGGACGGCATCCCACATCAACATATTTTCCAACCAGCACAGGCTTCATAAAATCACAAATAGCGATTAAATAATCCCTTACTTTTTGAAAATCTTCCTCTGTTTGCAATCCAAAGGGTCCCAGCTACAACATGAATGGTCGTTTTGTTATATAAAATCCTTCTTTATATCCCAAAAAGTCTGTTTAGTTGGCGTCATCAATTTTCAGTAATACACTCAACATGCAGGCAAAGGAATCCAAAAAGCTACTGCTAAAGTTTGTTAAAACAAGTCAAACTATGTTTCTATTTAATCCTCAGGTCCTAAAATGTAATTAAACTGTAATATTTAATACGGAAAGAAGTATGTTCAATAGAAAAGCAAAATTAGCATTATTTTAATATTTAATTATCATAATTATCTTCGTTGCGCCCCCAGACTGATTTCCAACTGTGACTCCCAGTACCAAAACTCAAAATTCTTCCTCGTTTTGGAAGAAACAAGCCTGAAACCTTGAACAAAGACTGTTGACATCTAGTGGAAGCCATAGGAATTGCAATATGGGAGCTGGAATTGCATAGGACCCATAGCTTTCCATTGTAATAGCATGGGATCTCAAAATAAATGAAATTCCGGGTTGTTTTTTCTTTGGATTTTCTCCTACCATATGAATTGTGTTATAGCCTCATACATTATCTTAACATTTCTACAAACTTCAGAGTGTTTTCTATCCAATGCTACCAATCATATGCATATCCTGGCTTCTGGGCCTGAGTAACAGGCAGTTTACTTTGGGCACATCAGTCAGGCGGAAATTCTGTTAAAAGGACCCTAGCCCTAACAACTTTTAAAGTAATGATGGACTGTTGTTTCTCTTTGCTTATTTGAATTGTTCTTGCCATAATATGGACTTGGTCTTTTACCAAATAGGCTATCTTCTGTTTACCACTCCTACCTTGTCACAGCACAACTGATTGGCTCATTAACAAGGAAAGAAATTCCACAAGTTTTAAGACATGATGGTCAGTCAATCGCAAAAACCATCAAGCACTATGATGAAATTGGCTCTCAAGGACCGCCACAGGAAAGGAAGACCCAGAGTTACCTCTGCTGCAGAGGATAAGTTCATTAGAATAACCAGCCTCAGAAATTGCAGCCCAAATAAATGCTTCACAGAGTTCAAGTAACAGACATCTCAACATCAACTGTTCAGAGGAGACTGTGTGAATCAGGCCTTCATGGTCAAATTGCTGCAAAGAAACCACTACTAAAGGATACCAATAAGAAGAAGAGACTTGCTTGGGCCAAGAAACACCGAGCAATGGACATTATACTGGTGGAAATCTGCCCTTCGGTCTCTTCTTCTTATTGGTGTCTTTTGGTCTGATGAGTCAAAATGTGAGATTTTTGGTTCTAACAGCCATGTCTTTGTGAAACGCAGAGTAGGTGAACAGAGGATCTCCGTATGTGTGGTTCCCACTGTGAAGCATGGAGGAGGTGTGACAGTGTGATGGTGCTTTGCTGGTGACACTGTCAGTGATTTATTTAGAATTCAAGGCACACTTAACCAGCATGGCTACCACAGCATTCTGCAGCGATACACCATCCCATCTGGTTTGCGCTTAGTTGGACTATCATTTATTTTTCAACAGGACAATGACCCAAAACACACCTCCAGGCTGTTTAAGGGCTATTTGACCAAAAAGGAGAGTGATGGAGTGCTGCATCAGATGACCTGGCCTCCACAATCACCTGACCTCAACCCAATTGAGATGGTTTGGGACGAGTTGGACCGCAGAGTGAAGGAAAAGCAGCCAACAAGTGCTCAGCATATGTGGGAACTCCTTCAAGACTGTTGGAAAAGCATTACAGGTGAAGCTGGTTGAGAGAATGCCAAGAGTGTGCAAAGCAAAGGGTGTCTACTTTGAAGAATCTAAAATAGAAAATATATTTTGATTTGTTTTACACTTTTTTGGTTACTACATGATTCCATATGTGTTATTTCATAGTTTTGATGTCTTCACTATTATTCTACAATGTAGAAAATAGTAAAAATAAAGTAAAATGACTTAAATGTAAATGTAAAACCCTTGAATGAGTAGGTGTGTCCAAACTTTTGACTGGTACTGTAAATACACATGTTTGTTTGTTTGTTTTGTTTTTGTGTAATGAATATTTGACTTTCGATGGGACGGCAGGACATTCGTGCGGTTGTTTTAATTTCTGCCGTTACATGGACTCTTCACAACGTGATGAAACTTTGTTGCTACCTGCTGAAACAAGCAAACGAGTCTTCCGTTGCCTAGGCAACACCCCCCACAATGCAACAGCAGCACACATAGAAATAGAATGAATAGAACAGGCTTGTTGGGACCATCTAACCCTGGCAATTTCAGCGGTAAACTCAGGGGGTACACTCGTAATGGCTTCCTGGTATTGTGATGCAATAATTTCCATGGTAATGTAGAATATTCATTTAAATTATGTTAATTGATGCGACTAATGTCAGTTGAGTTGAATCAACAAATCACAGCACATATTTTACTTCCTGCTTTGTTCCTATGGTCACAGTCGCAATGGCCGCCAGACCAGCCATTATGCCATCATTGAGTTGAATGGGGACAGACATTCTATTTCTACTGCAGCACATGCAGTCAGGAGCAGAGGAGAACCAAAACAAAACTATTAAAAGAATAATAAATATATATTTTCTATTCAAAAAGGCTATTAAGGTGGCTGCGGTCATTCGGCTTGCCAATTATCATCCAAAACAGTCATCCAAGATACCATGACCGTCACAGACCTATCCATCTCTCCGTCACAGACCTATCCATCTCTCCGTCACAGACCTATCCATCTCTCCGTCACAGACCTATCCATCTCTCCGTCACAGACCTATCCATCTCTCCGTCACAGACCTATCCATCTCTCCGTCACAGACCTATCCATCTCTCCGTCACAGACCTATCCATCTCTCCGTCACAGACCTATCCATCTCTCCGTCACAGACCTATCCATCTCTCCGTCACAGACCTATCCATCTCTCCGTCACAGACCTATCCATCTCTCCGTCACAGACCTATCCATCTCTCCGTCACAGACCTATCCATCTCTCCGTCACAGACCTATCCATCTCTCCGTCACAGACCTATCCATCTCTCCGTCACAGACCTATCCATCTCTCCGTCACAGACCTATCCATCTCTCCGTCACAGACCTATCCATCTCTCCGTCACAGACCTATCCATCTCTCCGTCACAGACCTATCCATCTCTCCGTCACAGACCTATCCATCTCTCCGTCACAGACCTATCCATCTCTCCGTCACAGACCTATCCATCTCTCTGTCACAGACCTATCCATCTCTCTGCATAAACTAGATTCAGCGGCGGGCCTGATTGTTTTCTGGAGCGGATGGTTGGGGGACCGGAACATAATTACAAATCATTTGTAGACTGCAAGAAGACCAAACAGATATAATGTTTAACTAAAAGATAACCATTTCAAACCTTGCTTACATTTGTATACGATCACAAGTCTCTCTATTATGCGTATGAATACTTTGGAACAGGTTTGTTCTATTAAAATCACCTGGAGATGATTTCCTGGTGTTTTTATTTTAATTTTACAGTCTTCTATGTCCAACAATGAAAATTCCACACGATTTTTACATTTTGTTTTATTTTCTTTGGCTCAGAAAACTTGGCGTGCCAAATAAAACCAGCCGTGGGCTAGCCGCCAGTTGGGGAACCCTGGCCTTGATTAACCCCACTAGGGCGCAGAGAGCTCTGGAAGAGTCAACAAAGTCAAACGATGTCAAATAAATATTTAGCCTACACCTGATAGTTACACCTGATAGTTGCACCTGATAGTTGCACCTGATAGTTGCACCTGATAGTTGCACCTGATAGTTGCACCTGATATTTGCTGCATCAGCAAACGACAAGGTGGAGGTGTGGTGTACTTAGGTCATATATCAGGTGCTTAGGATCCGGATAAGTAAACCTTCTTTAAAAAGGTGACAGGCAAAAGGTTTCCCTGTTTTTCCAAACCTTTTCTTTATTACAACAGCTAAATACATCATAAAATGATCAGCAATAATATTTTGGTCCGGGTAGATTTTGTATCCTTGATTTAACACGAAAGGAGGCTCCTTAGGAATGTTTGAAAAATTAATTCATTTGAAAAGGTTCAAAGTTATCTGATTTTGGTGCACAATTTCTGCACTCACATGCTCTGATATTGTACTGTCGAGAACACAATCACAAATCTATTTCATGTTTTTGCATTTGATCCAGGAAATAATCTGGTGCCCGAGATTTTCAAAGTCGTTTTCATTTTTTTCTCTTGTGCTTCACTGTGACAGTCGGTGGCCGGTCGGGATGACGTTGTTCTCCTTCTAACTAACTATAATAAATAACTTAAATTACTGTTTTGATCTTCATTTAAGGGCAGCTCAAAAGCGGTAATAGTATTTGTGTATCTTTTCAAAGCCATTTTTCACCAGGAGAGATCATGATCCTCGATTTTCTTGGCTACTGTAAACTAGAGCTAGCTTTCCTAGCTAGATATCCAGCTAGCTAACCTTGTGTTCACAGTACAATTGTCAGAAAGGGTCTAACTAGCTATATATGGTAACGATCAGAAATAGCTTAATTATTTTCATTTGGTAGTTAGCCACGTTTTGGTTAGCTAGTTAGCTTGCTGGCTGCAGCATCAATGGCTGCATCCAGTGTAGCTAGTTAGATAGCAAAAAAAATATTTCCCAATAAGTATACTAAGTGTATTAGCTAGGTAACTAGCTAGCTTACAGTCATTATACATGTGTTGTGTTCTTTGCAGTAAGCCATGTCTGTAGCTTGAGTTGCAGTAAGCCATGAACACACCTGAACATGCCAAAATCCATCTGGGAGAATGTCCTGTGGACAGATGACACCAAATTAGAGCTTTTTTTTGGTAAAGCACACCAGAAAACAAAATGAAGCCTTCAAAAGAACATGACACCTTCCCTACAGTCCAACATGGAGGAGGGTTCAGTGATGTTTCGGGGTTGCTTTGCTGCCTCTGCCACTGAGTGCCTTGAACGTGTGCATGGCATCATGAAATCAGGAGAACACCAAGTCATTTTAGAGCTTAATGTCAGAAAGCTGGATCTCCGTTGAAGGTCATGGTTCTTCCTCACATGTGAATCCTTAAACAGATGGGTGGGGCTAAGGCTTAAGAGGGTGTGAACGATGCTGAATGGGTGTAGACAAAAAAGGACAAGAGCTGTGTTCGAATGCTCATACTAACCGCACTAAACTGTACTATTTGTGACGTGAATTGAGTATATAGTATGCTTATTGGTCACAGTATGGATAGAGTTTAGTAAGCCAAAAGTTCCCGGATGTCGTACTAAATTTGCCTAAATGCAAAGTATACAAGCAGTGGACACTATTTCCGTGCTTTCAGGGCCCATAATACAATTCATAGTAAATTCGCTTTGAATTTACGAACGCCCAGAGCGCACTCCAAATTGAATTTACAAACACACCCAAAGTTGTAAAATGTCAAGCTAATCATTTTTATCAGCATCAATTTCCGGAAGACAGGCGAAGCGCTAGTACACTCAACTGAAAGGATACAGTTCATTTACAGTATACTAAAATGAACTAATAGTATATAGAATGTAGTAAATACTCATTAAGTATGTGGTATACAGAACGTTAGTATGGGTATTCGAACACAGCTAAGCTCTCCAGTAGGTGTACTAAAATATTCAAGGGCCATTTTCTCAAAAGTTTATCAACTTCCAAAGCAGAATGACTTTCCCATTGTTCCTCAACTGCAGTGTGTGATACCATGAGTCCCTTCTTGTATCCAATGTATAATTTTATTTTATTCAAATTTTACTACATAAAAAAAAAGAATCAAGGTAGTGGGTCACAAACGTTGTTCTTTCTTTAATAAAGCCTAAATTACCATTATTATTATTAAGTGTTTGTTTGTTTTTTTGGGGTGGAGAACTTTGCCTGTCACCTTTAACACCAAATGTTATCAGTAAGTCAACAACGGAAAATAATGTCAATAAATGTTAAGTTCATACTTTGCTTCATCAGCAAACAAAAAGGTAGACAGGTCAGGGGCTTAGGAACCTGACATGGATGTCATGTGACATGGATGTCATGTGACATGGATGTCATGTGACATGGATGTCATGTGACAAGCACAGTTGAGAGAACTCAAAGAGGGCAGCTATCTGTATAGGATTCCCATTGTAGCTCCATACAGTATGTGCCTGGCCATATTGCCTGTCCTGCCATGTTTAGCAGTAGTCTTATCTCTCTCTCTCTCTCTCCGCTCCCAGACAGATTTGTACCTGTCACTCTGTCATTGTCCATTAGCCTTTTAAAGCTGACACAGACATACACACAGCAGGCAGACCCTTAAAACACACAGCTAACGCACAGACAACAGCATGCTGTACGCACACACACACACACACACACGACACACGACACACACACACACACACACACACACACACACACACACACACGACACACACGACACACGACACACACACACACACACACACGCCACCCAGAATAGCTGCTTCTCATCTCATTATACCCAGCATGCATCACCTCTGAGCTAACAGGCCACAGACGCTGACCAATCAGAACGTTGCATCGCAGACATAAAGACGCAATGAGCCAAACAATTAAACAAAATAAAAACAGAAAATTGGTGTTTAAGACCTTTTCACTGAACAAAATCTGTGTCACCTTTTTTACTTCTACCTTACCATGATCCTCCTCCTCCTCATGGTTTTATTTGGCCAGGGTGTAGTTTTATTTGGCCAGGGTGTAGTTTTATTTGGCCAGGGTGTAGTTTTATTTGGCCAGGGTGTCGTTTTATTTGGCCAGGGTGTAGTTTGATTTGGCCTGGGTGTAGTTTTATTTGGCCTGGGTGTAGTTGTATTTAGCCAGGGTGTGGTTTTATTTGGCATGGGTGTAGTTTTATTTGGCCTGAGTGTAGTTTTATTTGGCCTGAGTGTAGTTTTATTTGGCCTGAGTGTAGTTTTATTTGGCCAGGGTGTAGTTGTATTTAGCCAGGGTGTAGTTTTATTTGGCCAGGGTGTAGTTTTATTTGGCCAGGGTGTAGTTGTATTTAGCCAGGGTGTGGTTTTATTTGGCATGGGTGTAGTTTTATTTGGCCAGGGTGTAGTTTTATTTGGCCAAGGATGTAGTTTATTTGGCCAGGGCGTAGTTTTATTTGGCCCAGGGTGTAGTTTTATTTGGTCAGGGTGTAGTTTTATTTGGTTAGGATGTAGTTTATTTGGCCAGGGTGTAGTTTTATTTGGCCAGGGTGTAGTTTTATTTGGTCAGGGTGTAGTTTTATTTGGTCAGGGTGTAGTTTTATTTGGCCCCCCAAGTTTTCTGAGCAATTTTTTTGGGGGGGAGGATAGACTGTACAAAGGAAATCAGCTCCAAGGGATTTTAATGAGAGAAATCTGTTCAAGTATTCCCACGCACAATAGAGAGAAGTCCATTGCTTTCAGAAAGTATAAAGACCCCTTGACTTTTCCACATTTTGTTACGTTTCAGCATTATTCTAAAATTGATATTTTTCTAATCCTCCTCAATCTACACACAATACACCATAATGACATCACAATACCCCTTAATGACATCACAATACCCCATAATGGCATCACAATACCCCATAATGACATCACAATACCCCTTAATGACATCACAATACCCCATAATGACATCACAATACCCCATAATGACATCACAATACCCCATAATGACATCACAATACCCCATAATGACATCACACTACCCCATAATGACATCACAATACCCCATAATGACATCACAATACCCCATAATGACAATGTGAAAACAGGTTTTTAGAAATGTTAGTAAATGTATGAAAATAAACAGAAATACCTCATTTACATAAGTATTCAGACCCTTTGCTATGAGACTCGAAATTGAGCTTAGGTGCATCCTGTTTCCATTGATCATCCTTGAGATGTTTCTACAACTTAATTGGAGTCCACCTGTGGTAAGTTCAATTGATTGGACATTATTTGGAAAGGCACACACCTGTCTATATAAGGTCCCACAGTTGACAGTGCATGTCAGAGCAAAAACCTGGCCAAACTGAGCAATCGGGGTAAAAGTGCCTTGGTCAGGGAGGTGACCAAGAACCCGATGGTCACTCTGACAGAGCCCCAGACTTCCTCTGTGGAGATGCCAACCATCACGTCTGGAGGAAACCTGGCACCATCCCTATGATGAAGTATGGTGGTGGCAGCATCATGCTGTGGGGATGTTTTTCGGCGGCAGGGACTGGGAGACTAGTCAGGATCGAGGGACAGGTGAACATTCCAACAGGACAACAAGCCTAAGCACACAGCCAAGACAACATAGGAGTGGCTTCGGGACAAGTCTCTGTGAAGGTCCTTGAGTAGCCCAGCCAGAGCCCGGACTTGAACCCAATCAAACATCTCTGGAGAGACCTGAAAATAGCTGTGCAGTGATGCTCCCCATCCAACCTGACAGAGCTTGAGAGGATCTGCAGAGAAGAATGGGAGAAACTCCCCAAACACAGGTGTGCCAAGCGTGTAGCGTCAAAGCTGACATCAGGTGTGCAAAGCTGTCATTAAGGCAAAGGGTAGCTATAAAATAGATGTTGATTTGTTTAACACTTTTTTGGTTAGTACATGATTCCATATGTGTTATTTCATAGTTTTGATGTCTTCACTATTAGTCTACAATGTAGAAAATAGTAAAAAAATAAAGAAAGAAAAACCCTTGAATGAGTAGGTGTGTCCAAACTTTTAACTGGTCTATGTAAATGTGATTTTTCAGTTTGTTATTTTTTATAAACTTACAAAAATGTATAAAAACCAGTTTTTGCTTTGTCATTATGGGGTATTGTGATGTCATTATGGGGTATTGTGATGTCATTATGGGGTATTGTGATGTCATTATGGGGTATTGTGATGTCATTATGGGGTATTGTGATGTCATTATGGGGTATTGTGTGTAGATTGATGAGTATTTTTTATTCAGTATAGAATAAGGCTGGAACGTAACAAAATGTGGAAAAAGTCAAGGGGTCTGAATACTTTCCGAATGCACTGGATGTGATCGCATACAAATGTAAGCAAGATTTTAAATGATTATGTTGTAGTCAAATATTATATCTGTTTGGGCTTCTTGCGGTCAATTCGCAGTCAACAAATGATTTGTAATCACGTTCCAGTCCCCCAACGATCCGTTCAAGAAAAAATAAATCGTCCCGTGTTGGTAATCCTGTTGGGGAATTTTTTTAATGTATTGTGTAGTGGAGCTGCATAAGTGTTGCTCTCCACTTTCTGGAGGTTGATGATCCCTGGAGGAAAGCCTGTTTAGAGATCTTAAACTCCTCCTCCTCCTCCTGCTCCCCCCCTCCTTCTCCCCCCTCTCCCCCCCCCCCTCCTCCTCCTCCCTCCTCCCCCTTTCCTCCTCCCCCCTCTTTATTTCTGTCCAGTTCATTGTGTAGAGCCTGTTTAGAGATCTCCTCCTCCTCCTCCCTCCTCCCCCTCTCCTCCTCCTCCTCCTCCCCCCTCTTTATTTCTGTCCAGTTCATTGTGTAGAGCCTGTTTAGAGATCTCCACCTCCTCCTCTCCTCCTTCTCCACCCCCCATTCTCCCCCCTCCTCCTCCCTCCCTCCCTCCCTCCCTCCCTCCCTCCTCCTCCTCTACCTCTTTATTTCTGTCCAGTTCATTGTGTAGAGCCTGTATAGAGATCTCCACCTCCTCCTCTCCTCCTCCTTCTCCACCCCCCCATTCTCCCCCCCTCCTCCTCCTCCTCCCCCCCTCCTCTCCCTCCCTCCCTCATCCTCCTCCTCCCTCCCTCCTCCTCTCCTACCTCTTTATTTCTCTCCAGTTCATTGTGTAGAGCCTGGTTAGAGATCTCCTCCTCCTCCTCCTCCCCCCTCCTCCCCCTCCCTCCTCCTCCTCTCCTACCTCTTTATTTCTCTCCAGTTCATTGTGTAGAGCCTGGTTAGAGATCTCCTCCTCCTCCCTCTCCTCCTCCTCCCTCCTCCTCCTATCCTACCTCTTTATTTCTCTCCAGTTCATTGTGTAGAGCCTGGTTAGAGATCTCCACCCTCTCCTCCTCCTCCCTCCTCCTCCTCCTCCTCTCCTACCTCTTTATTTCTCTCCAGTTCATTGTGTAGAGCCTGGTTAGAGATCTCCACCCTCTCCTCCTCCTCCCTCCTCCTCCTCCTCCTCTCCTACCTCTTTATTTCTCTCCAGTTCATTGTGTAGAGCCTGGTTAGAGATCTCCTCCTCCTCCCCCCCCTCCTCCTCCTCCCTCCCTCCCTCCTCCTCTCCTACCTCTTTATTTCTCTCCAGTTCATTGTGTAGAGCCTGGTTAGAGATCTCCACCCTCTCCTCCTCCTCCCTCCTCCTCCTCCTCCTCTCCTACCTCTTTATTTCTCTCCAGTTCATTGTGTAGAGCCTGGTTAGAGATCTCCTCCTCCTCCCCCCCCTCCTCCTCCTCCCTCCCTCCCTCCTCCTCTCCTACCTCTTTATTTCTCTCCAGTTCATTGTGTAGAGCCTGGTTAGAGATCTCCACCTCGATGATCCTCTGTCTCAGCAGCTCATTCTCATCTTCAGCCCTGGTCCTCTTGTCTTCTACATTCTCCAGCTCGTTGTGCAGACGCACTGACACATCTTTGGCCACCTGCACGGGGACAGTCACATGGGGACACAGTCACACGGGGACACAGTCACACGGGGACATAGTCACATGGGGACACAGTCACATGGGGACACAGTCACACGGGGACACAGTCACACGGGGACACAGTCACACGGGGACACAGTCACATGGGGACACAGTCACATGGGGACACAGTCACACGGGGACACAGTCACACGGGGACATAGTCACATGGGGACACAGTCACACGGGGACACAGTCACACGGGGACACAGTCACACGGGGACACAGTCACACGGGGACACAGTCACACGGGGACACAGTTACATGAGTCATGTGTGACAATAACAAGTCCTAAAGACATTGAGGTCATGAAACACACAGATGGACGTGCGCATACACACACCCAGTCTGGGCCACTCGTCAACAACACGTACCTTCTGGTCCTGTTCCAGGTTGGGCCACTCGTCAACAACACGTACCTTCTGGTCCTGTTCCAGGTTGGGCCACTCGTCAACAACACGTACCTTCTGGTCCTGTTCCAGGTTGGGCCACTCGTCAACAACACGTATCTTCTGGTCCTGTTCCAGGTTGGGCCACTCGTCAACAACACGTACCTTCTGGTCCTGTTCCAGGTTGGGCCACTCGTCAACAACACGTACCTTCTGGTCCTGTTCCAGGTTGGACCACTCGTCAACAACACGTACCTTCTGGTTCTGTTCCAGGTTGGGCCACTCGTCAACAACACGTACCTTCTGGTCCTGTTCCAGGTTGGACCACTCGTCAACAACACGTACCTTCTGGTCCTGTTCCAGGTTGGGCCACTCGTCAACAACACGTACCTTCTGGTCCTGTTCCAGGTTGGGCCACTCGTCAACAACACGTACCTTCTGGTCCTGTTCCAGGTTGGGGCCACTCGTCAACAACACGTACCTTCTGGTCCTGTTCGAGGTTGGGGCCACTCGTCAACAACACGTACCTTCTGGTCCTGTTCCAGGTTGGGCCACTCGTCAACAACACGTACCTTCTGGTCCTGTTCCAGGTTGGGCCACTCGTCAACAACACGTACCTTCTGGTTCTGTTCCAGGTTGGGCCACTCGTCAACAACACGTACCTTCTGGTCCTGTTCCAGGTTGGGCCACTCGTCAACAACACGTACCTTCTGGTCCTGTTCCAGGTTGGGCCACTCGTCAACAACACGTACCTTCTGGTCCTGTTCCAGGTTGGGCCACTCGTCAACAACACGTACCTTCTGGTCCTGTTCCAGGTTGGGCCACTCGTCAACAACACGTACCTTCTGGTCCTGTTCCAGGTTGGGCCACTCGTCAACAACACGTACCTTCTGGTCCTGTTCCAGGTTGGGCCACTCGTCAACAACACGTACCTTCTGGTCCTGTTCCAGGTTGGGCCACTCGTCAACAACACGTACCTTCTGGTCCTGTTCCAGGTTGGGCCACTCGTCAACAACACGTACCTTCTGGTCCTGTTCCAGGTTGGGCCACTCGTCAACAACACGTACCGTCTGGTCCTGTTCCAGGTTGGGCCACTCGTCAACAACACGTTGAGGTCCTGTTCCAGGTTGGGCCACTCGTCAACAACACGTACCTTCTGGTCCTGTTCCAGGTTGGGCCACTCGTCAACAACACGTACCTTCTGGTCCTGTTCCAGGTTGGGCCACTCGTCAACAACACGTACCTTCTGGTCCTGTTCCAGGTTGGGCCACTCGTCAACAACACGTACCTTCTGGTCCTGTTCGAGGTTGGGCCACTCGTCAACAACACGTACCTTCTGGTCCTGTTCCAGGTCGGGCCACTCGTCAACAACACGTACCTTCTGGTCCTGTTCCAGGTTGGGCCACTCGTCAACAACACGTACCTTCTGGTTCTGTTCCAGGTTGGGCCACTCGTCAACAACACGTACCTTCTGGTCCTGTTCCAGGTTGGGCCACTCGTCAACAACACGTACCTTCTGGTCCTGTTCCAGGTTGGGCCACTCGTCAACAACACGTACCTTCTGGTTCTGTTCCAGTTGGGCCACTCGTCAACAACACGTACCTTCTGGTTCTGTTCCAGTTGGGCCACTCGTCAACAACACGTACCTTCTGGTCCTGTTCCAGGTTGGACCACTCGTCAACAACACGTACCTTCTGGTCCTGTTCCAGGTTGGGCCACTCGTCAACAACACGTACCTTCTGGTCCTGTTCCAGGTTGGGCCACTCGTCAACAACACGTACCTTCTGGTCCTGTTCCAGGTTGGGCCACTCGTCAACAACACGTACCTTCTGGTCCTGTTCCAGGTTGGGCCACTCGTCAACAACACGTACCTTCTGGTCCTGTTCCAGGTTGGGCCACTCGTCAACAACACGTACCTTCTGGTTCTGTTCCAGGTTGGGCCACTCGTCAACAACACGTACCTTCTGGTCCTGTTCCAGGTTGGGCCACTCGTCAACAACACGTACCTTCTGGTCCTGTTCCAGGTTGGGCCACTCGTCAACAACACGTACCTTCTGGTCCTGTTCCAGGTTGGGCCACTCGTCAACAACACGTACCTTCTGGTCCTGTTCCAGGTTGGGCCACTCGTCAACAACACGTACCTTCTGGTCCTGTTCCAGGTTGGGCCACTCGTCAACAACACGTACCGTCTGGTCCTGTTCCAGGTTGGGCCACTCGTCAACAACACGTTGAGGTCCTGTTCCAGGTTGGGCCACTCGTCAACAACACGTACCTTCTGGTCCTGTTCCAGGTTGGGCCACTCGTCAACAACACGTACCTTCTGGTCCTGTTCCAGGTTGGGCCACTCGTCAACAACACGTACCTTCTGGTTCTGTTCCAGGTTGGGCCACTCGTCAACAACACGTACCTTCTGGTCCTGTTCCAGGTTGGGCCACTCGTCAACAACACGTACCTTCTGGTCCTGTTCCAGGTTGGGCCACTCGTCAACAACACGTACCTTCTGGTTCTGTTCCAGGTTGGGCCACTCGTCAACAACACGTACCTTCTGGTCCTGTTCCAGGTTGGGCCACTCGTCAACAACACGTACCTTCTGGTCCTGTTCCAGGTTGGGCCACTCGTCAACAACACGTACCTTCTGGTCCTGTTCCAGGTTGGGCCACTCGTCAACAACACGTACCTTGTGGTCCTGTTCCAGGTTGGGCCACTCGTCAACAACACGTACCTTGTGGTCCTGTTCCAGGTTGGACCACTCGTCAACAACACGTACCTTCTGGTCCTGTTCCAGGTTGGGCCACTCGTCAACAACACGTACCTTCTGGTCCTGTTCCAGGTTGGGCCACTCGTCAACAACACGTACCTTCTGGTCCTGTTCCAGGTTGGGCCACTCGTCAACAACACGTACCTTCTGGTCCTGTTCCAGGTTGGGCCACTCGTCAACAACACGTACCTTCTGGTCCTGTTCCAGGTTGGGGTCACTCGTCAACAACACGTACCTTCTGGTTCTGTTCCAGGTTGGGCCACTCGTCAACAACACGTACCTTCTGGTCCTGTTCCAGGTTGGACCACTCGTCAACAACACGTACCTTGAGGTCCTGTTCCAGGTTGGGCCACTCGTCAACAACACGTACCTTCTGGTCCTGTTCCAGGTTGGACCACTCGTCAACAACACGTACCTTCTGGTCCTGTTCCAGGTTGGACCACTCGTCAACAACACGTACCTTGAGGTCCTGTTCCAGGTTGGGCCACTCGTCAACAACACGTACCTTGAGGTCCTGTTCCAGGTTGGGCCACTCGTCAACAACACGTACCTTCTGGTTCTGTTCCAGGTTGGGCCACTCGTCAACAACACGTACCTTCTGGTCCTGTTCCAGGTTGGGCCACTCGTCAACAACACGTACCTTCTGGTCCTGTTCCAGGTTGGGCCACTCGTCAACAACACGTACCTTCTGGTCCTGTTCCAGGTTGGACCACTCGTCAACAACACGTACCTTCTGGTCCTGTTCCAGGTTGGGCCACTCGTCAACAACACGTACCTTCTGGTCCTGTTCCAGGTTGGGCCACTCGTCAACAACACGTATCTTCTGGTCCTGTTCCAGGTTGGGCCACTCGTCAACAACACGTACCTTCTGGTCCTGTTCCAGGTTGGGCCACTCGTCAACAACACGTACCTTCTGGTCCTGTTCCAGGTTGGGCCACTCGTCAACAACACGTACCTTCTGGTTCTGTTCCAGGTTGGACCACTCGTCAACAACACGTACCTTCTGGTCCTGTTCCAGGTTGGGCCACTCGTCAACAACACGTACCTTCTGGTTCTGTTCCAGGTTGGGCCACTCGTCAACAACACGTACCTTCTGGTCCTGTTCCAGGTTGGGCCACTCGTCAACAACACGTACCTTCTGGTCCTGTTCCAGGTTGGGCCACTCGTCAACAACACGTACCTTCTGGTCCTGTTCCAGGTTGGGCCACTCGTCAACAACACGTACCTTCTGGTCCTGTTCCAGGTTGGGCCACTCGTCAACAACACGTACCTTCTGGTCCTGTTCCAGGTTGGGCCACTCGTCAACAACACGTACCTTCTGGTCCTGTTCCAGGTTGGGCCACTCGTCAACAACACGTACCTTCTGGTCCTGTTCCAGGTTGGGCCACTCGTCAACAACACGTACCTTCTGGTCCTGTTCGAGGTTGGGCCACTCGTCAACAACACGTACCTTCTGGTCCTGTTCCAGGTTGGGCCACTCGTCAACAACACGTACCTTCTGGTTCTGTTCCAGGTTGGGCCACTCGTCAACAACACGTACCTTCTGGTCCTGTTCCAGGTTGGGCCACTCGTCAACAACACGTACCTTCTGGTCCTGTTCCAGGTTGGGCCACTCGTCAACAACACGTACCTTCTGGTCCTGTTCCAGGTTGGGCCACTCGTCAACAACACGTATCTTCTGGTCCTGTTCCAGGTTGGGCCACTCGTCAACAACACGTACCTTCTGGTCCTGTTCCAGGTTGGGCCACTCGTCAACAACACGTACCTTCTGGTCCTGTTCCAGGTTGGGCCACTCGTCAACAACACGTACCTTCTGGTCCTGTTCCAGGTTGGGCCACTCGTCAACAACACGTACCTTCTGGTCCTGTTCCAGGTTGGGCCACTCGTCAACAACACGTACCTTCTGGTTCTGTTCCAGGTTGGGCCACTCGTCAACAGCACGTACCTTCTGGTCCTGTTCCAGGTTGGGCCACTCGTCAACAACACGTACCTTCTGGTCCTGTTCCAGGTTGGGCCACTCGTCAACAACACGTACCTTGAGGTCCTGTTCCAGGTTGGGCCACTCGTCAACAACACGTACCTTCTGGTCCTGTTCCAGGTTGGGCCACTCGTCAACAACACGTATCTTCTGGTCCTGTTCCAGGTTGGGCCACTCGTCAACAACACGTACCTTCTGGTCCTGTTCCAGGTTGGGCCACTCGTCAACAACACGTACCTTCTGGTCCTGTTCCAGGTTGGGCCACTCGTCAACAACACGTACCTTCTGGTCCTGTTCCAGGTTGGACCACTCGTCAACAACACGTACCTTCTGGTCCTGTTCCAGGTTGGGCCACTCGTCAACAACACGTACCTTCTGGTTCTGTTCCAGGTTGGGCCACTCGTCAACAACACGTTGAGGTCCTGTTCCAGGTTGGGCCACTCGTCAACAACACGTACCTTCTGGTCCTGTTCCAGGTTGGGCCACTCGTCAACAACACGTACCTTCTGGTCCTGTTCCAGGTTGGGCCACTCGTCAACAACACGTACCTTCTGGTCCTGTTCCAGGTTGGGCCACTCGTCAACAACACGTACCTTCTGGTCCTGTTCCAGGTTGGGCCACTCGTCAACAACACGTTGAGGTCCTGTTCCAGGTTGGGCCACTCGTCAACAACACGTACCTTCTGGTCCTGTTCCAGGTTGGGCCACTCGTCAACAACACGTACCTTCTGGTCCTGTTCCAGGTTGGGCCACTCGTCAACAACACGTACCTTCTGGTCCTGTTCCAGGTTGGGCCACTCGTCAACAACACGTACCTTCTGGTCCTGTTCCAGGTTGGGCCACTCGTCAACAACACGTACCTTCTGGTCCTGTTCCAGGTTGGGCCACTCGTCAACAACACGTACCTTCTGGTCCTGTTCCAGGTTGGGCCACTCGTCAACAACACGTACCTTCTGGTCCTGTTCCAGGTTGGGCCACTCGTCAACAACACGTACCTTCTGGTCCTGTTCCAGGTTGGACCACTCGTCAACAACACATACCTTCTGGTCCTGTTCCAGTTGGGCCACTCGTCAACAACACATACCTTCTGGTCCTGTTCCAGTTGGGCCACTCGTCAACAACACGTACCTTCTGGTCCTGTTCCAGGTTGGGCCACTCGTCAACAACACGTACCTTCTGGTCCTGTTCCAGGTTGGACCACTCGTCAACAACACGTACCTTGAGGTCCTGTTCCAGGTTGGACCACTCGTCAACAACACGTACCTTCTGGTTCTGTTCCAGGTTGGGCCACTCGTCAACAACACGTACCTTCTGGTCCTGTTCCAGGTTGGGCCACTCGTCAACAACACGTACCTTCTGGTCCTGTTCCAGGTTGGGCCACTCGTCAACAACACGTTGAGGTCCTGTTCCAGGTTGGGCCACTCGTCAACAACACGTACCTTCTGGTCCTGTTCCAGGTTGGGCCACTCGTCAACAACACGTATCTTCTGGTCCTGTTCCAGGTTGGGCCACTCGTCAACAACACGTACCTTCTGGTCCTGTTCCAGGTTGGGCCACTCGTCAACAACACGTACCTTCTGGTCCTGTTCCAGGTTGGGCCACTCGTCAACAACACGTACCTTCTGGTCCTGTTCCAGGTTGGGCCACTCGTCAACAACACGTACCTTCTGGTTCTGTTCCAGGTTGGGCCACTCGTCAACAACACGTACCTTCTGGTCCTGTTCCAGGTTGGGCCACTCGTCAACAACACGTACCTTCTGGTCCTGTTCCAGGTTGGGCCACTCGTCAACAACACGTACCTTGAGGTCCTGTTCCAGGTTGGGCCACTCGTCAACAACACGTACCTTCTGGTCCTGTTCCAGGTTGGGCCACTCGTCAACAACACGTACCTTCTGGTCCTGTTCCAGGTTGGGCCACTCGTCAACAACACGTACCTTCTGGTCCTGTTCCAGGTTGGGCCACTCGTCAACAACACGTACCTTCTGGTCCTGTTCCAGGTTGGGCCACTCGTCAACAACACGTACCTTCTGGTCCTGTTCCAGGTTGGGCCACTCGTCAACAACACGTACCTTCTGGTCCTGTTCCAGGTTGGGCCACTCGTCAACAACACGTACCTTCTGGTCCTGTTCCAGGTTGGGCCACTCGTCAACAACACGTACCTTCTGGTCCTGTTTCCAGGTTGGGCCACTCGTCAACAACACGTACCTTCTGGTCCTGTTCCAGGTTGGGCCACTCGTCAACAACACGTACCTTCTGGTCCTGTTCTCAGGTTGGGCCACTCGTCAACAACACGTACCTTCTGGTCCTGTTCCAGGTTGGGCCACTCGTCAACAACACGTACCTTCTGGTCCTGTTCCAGGTTGGGCCACTCGTCAACAACACGTACCTTCTGGTCCTGTTCCAGGTTGGGCCACTCGTCAACAACACGTACCTTCTGGTCCTGTTCCAGGTTGGGCCACTCGTCAACAACACGTACCTTCTGGTCCTGTTCCAGGTTGGGCCACTCGTCAACAACACGTACCTTGAGGTCCTGTTCCAGGTTGGGCCACTCGTCAACAACACGTACCTTGAGGTCCTGTTCCAGGTTGCGTAGCAGCTCTCCATCTACATGTCCAGTCTGGGCCACTCTGAGGCTCTTCTGCTCCGCCTTACGGAGACGGTACTGTAGGATCCGGCACTTCTTATTGGAGCGGTCCAGCTCCCTCTGTAACTCCTGCACCTGGTACACTTCCTCTTCCAGGTAACTGTCCCGTGCCTCCTCCATCTCCGCACGCAGCTCCTCCACTTCATCCTGGAGGAGAGAGAGAGAGAGAGAGAGAGAGAGAGAGAGAGAGAGAGAGAGAGAGAGAGAGAGAGAGAGAGACAGAGACAGAGAGAGAGACAGAGACAGAGACAGAGACAGAGACAGAGACAGAGACAGAGACAGAGAGAGAGAGAGAGAGAGAGAGAGAGAGAGAGAGAGAGAGAGAGAGAGAGAGAGAGAGAGACAGAGACAGAGACAGAGACAGAGAGAGAGAGAGAGACAGACAGAGAGAGACAGAGAGAGAGACAGAGACAGAGAGAGAGACAGAGACAGAGAGAGAGACAGAGACAGAGACAGAGAGAGAGAGACAGAGACAGAGAGAGAGAGACAGAGACAGAGACAGAGACAGAGACAGAGACAGAGAGAGAGAGAGAGACAGAGAGACAGAGAGACAGAGAGACAGAGAGACAGAGAGACAGAGAGACAGAGACAGAGACAGAGACAGAGACAGAGACAGAGACAGAGAGAGAGAGAGAGAGAGAGAGAGAGAGAGAGAGAGAGAGACAGAGAGACAGAGACAGAGACAGAGACAGAGAGAGAGACAGAGAGAGAGACAGAGAGAGAGACAGAGACAGAGACAGAGACAGAGACAGAGACAGAGAGAGAGAGAGAGAGAGAGACAGAGAGTTTACCGTTCATCTTCCAAGAGAGTATACTAGTTGACCTTCATCTCTAAGACTCAATGCTTTTTCTGTTCATTGTATATCTCCCCACATACAGTACACGTACACAGCTTGACTGACACACAAAATAGTTATACAGGGACACACAGAGACACAGAGAGACACAGAGACACACAGAGAAAGGAGAGACACAGGGACACAGAAAGACACATAGAGAGAGGAGAGACACAGAGACACACAGAGAGAGGAGAGACACAGGGACACAGAAAGACACATAGAGAGAGGAGAGACACAGAGACACACAGAGAGAGGAGAGACACAGGGACACAGAGAGAGGAGAGACACAGAGACACAGAGAGAGGAGAGACACAGAGACACACAGAGACACACAGAGAGTGGAGAGACACAGGGACACACAGAGAGAGGAAAGACACAGAGACACACAGAGAGAGGAGAGACACAGGGACACACAGAGACACACAGAGAGAGGAGAGACACAGAGAGAGGAGAGACACAGGGACACACAGAGAGAGGAGAGACACAGGGACACACAGAGACACACAGAGAGAGGAGAGACACAGGGACACACAGGGACACACAGAGACACACAGAGAGAGGAGAGACACA
Source organism: Salvelinus alpinus (assembly GCF_045679555.1). Taxonomy (NCBI): domain Eukaryota; kingdom Metazoa; phylum Chordata; class Actinopteri; order Salmoniformes; family Salmonidae; genus Salvelinus; species Salvelinus alpinus. The sequence goes on along the minus strand of NC_092115.1, from coordinate 4,668,358 downwards.
GGGACACACAGCGACACACAGAGAGAGGAGAGACACGGGGACACAGAAAGACACACAGAGAGAGGGGAGACACAGAGACACAGAGAGAGGAGAGACACACAGAGACACACAGAGAGAGGAGAGACACAGGGACACACAGAGACACACAGAGAGAGGAGAGACACAGAGAGAGGAGAGACACAGGGACACACAGAGAGAGGAGAGACACAGGGACACACAGAGACACACAGAGAGAGGAGAGACACAGGGACACACAGAGACACACAGAAAGAGGAGAGACACAGGGACACAGAAAGACACATTGAGAGAGGAGAGACACAGAGACACACAGAGAGAGGAGAGACACAGAGACACAGAAAGACACATAGAGAGAGGAGAGACACAGAGACACACAGAGAGAGGAGAGACACAGAGACACAGAAAGACACATAGAGAGAGGAGAGACACAGAGACACACAGAGAGAGGAGAGACACAGAGACACAGAAAGACACAGAGAGAGAGGAGAGACACAGGGACACACAGAGAGAGGAGAGACACAGGGACACACAGAGAGAGGAGAGTCACAGGGACACACAGAGACACACAGAGAGAGGCGAGACACAGGGACACACAGAGAGAGGAGAGACACAGAGACACACAGAGACACACAGAGAGAGGAGAGTCACAGGGACACACAGAGACACACAGAGAGAGGAGAGACACAGGGACACACAGAGAGAGGAGAGACACAGAGACACACAGAGAGAGGAGAGACACAGAGACACACAGAGACACACAGAGAGAGGAGAGACACAGGGACACACAGAGAGAGGAGAGACACAGGGACACACAGAGACACACAGAGAGAGGAGAGACACAGGGACACACAGAGAGAGGAGAGACACAGAGACACACAGAGACACACAGAGAGAGGAGAGACACAGGGACACACAGAGAGAGGAGAGACACAGAGACACACAGAGAGAGGAGAGACACAGAGACACACAGAGAGAGGAGAGACACAGGGACACACAGATACACACAGAGAGAGGAGAGACACAGGGACACACAGAGAGAGGAGAGACACAGAGACACACAGAGACACAGAGAGAGGAGAGACACAGGGACACAGAGAGAGGAGAGACACAGGGACACAGAGAGAGGAGAGACACAGGGACATAGAGAGAGGAGAGACACAGAGACACACAGAGACACACAGAGACACACAGAGAGAGGAGAGACACAGGGACACACAGAGAAACACAGAGAGAGGAGAGACACAGGGACACACAGAGACACACAGAAAGAGGAGAGACACAGGGACACAGAAAGACACATAGAGAGAGGAGAGACACAGGGACACACAGAGAGAGGAGAGACACAGGGACACACAGAGAGAGGAGAGACACGGGGACACAGAAAGACACACAGAGAGAGGAGAGACACGGGGACACAGAAAGACACACAGAGAGAGGGGAGACACAGAGACACAGAGAGAGGAGAGACACAGGGACACAGAGAGAGAGGAGAGACACAGGGACACAGAGAGAGGAGAGACACAGGGACACACAGAGAGAGGAGAGACACAGGGACACACAGAGAGAGGAGAGACACAGGGACACACAGAGACACACAGAGAGAGGAGAGACACGGGGACACACAGGGACACACAGAGAGAGGAGAGACACAGGGACACACAGAAAGACACACAGAGAGAGGAGAGACACAGAGACACAGAGAGAGGAGAGACACAGAGACACACAGAGAGAGGAGAGACACAGGGACACACAGAGAGGAGAGACACAGGGACACACAGAGAGGAGAGACACACAGAGACAAGAGAGACACAGAGACACAGAGAGAGGAGAGACACAGGGACACACAGAGACACACAGAGAGAGGAGAGACACAGGGACACACAGAGACACAGAGAGAGGAGAGACACACAGAGACACACAGAGAGAGGAGAGACACAGGGACACACAGAGACACACAGAGAGAGGAGAGACACGGGGACACAGAGAGAGGAGAGACACAGGGACACACAGAGAGAGGAGAGACACACAGAGACACACAGAGAGAGGAGAGACACACAGAGACACAGAGAGAGGAGAGACACACAGAGACACACAGAGAGAGGAGAGACACAGGGACACACAGGGACACACAGAGAGAGGAGAGACACAGAGACACAGAGAGAGGAGAGACACAGAGACACACAGAGAGAGGAGAGACACAGGGACACACAGAGAGAGGAGAGACACAGGGACACACAGAGAGAGGAGAGACACAGGGACACACAGAGAGAGGAGAGACACAGAGACACAGAGAGAGGAGAGACACAGAGACACACAGAGAGAGGAGAGACACAGAGACACATAGAGACACACAGAGACACACAGAGACACACAGAGAGAGGAGAGACACAGGGACACACAGAGAGAGGAGAGACACAGGGACACAGAGACACACAGAGACACACAGGGACACACAGGGACACACAGAGACACACAGAGACACAGAGACACAGAGACACACAGAGACACAGGGACACACAGAGACACACAGAAACACACAGAGAGAGGAGAGACACAGGGACACACAGAGAGAGGAGAGACACAGGGACACAGAGACACACAGAGACACACAGAGACACACAGAGACACAGAGACACACAGAGACACACAGAGACACACAGATATCCTAAATCAATAGCCAGATAAGATACATTGATTCAGTCTGTGTGTGGTGATAGGCCTGTCTGAGATTTAAAAAAGAGCTTTCATGGTTGTCGTTGTTAATGAAAAAGTATTAGTTGACAACATTAGTCCATAGTCCTTTCTGTTATTGGCTTTGACAGTCAATCAACTATTCAGTTACTGAGTTCATCTTGTAAAAGAAAGGAGGACCAAGGCACTCTTCCGTACTGATAGAGACACACAGGCCCATAGCCTCTAGCCTCTAGCCCATAGCCTCTAGCCTCTAGCCCATAGCCTCTAGCCTCTAGCCCATAGCCTCTAGCCTCTAGCCCATAGCCTCTAGCCCATAGCCTCTAGCCTCTAGCCCATAGCCTCTAGCCCATAGCCTCTAGCCCATAGCCTCTAGCCTCTAGCCCATAGCCTCTAGCCCATAGCCTCTAGCCCATAGCCTCTAGCCTCTAGCCCATAGCCTCTAGCCCATAGCCTCTAGCCCATAGCCTCTAGCCCATAGCCTCTAGCCCATAGCCTCTAGCCCATAGCCTCTAGCCCATAGCCTCTAGCCTCTAGCCCATAGCCTCTAGCCCATAGCCCATAGCCTCTAGCCCATAGCCTCTAGCCCATAGCCTCTAGCCCATAGCCTCTAGCCCATAGCCTCTAGCCCATAGCCTCTAGCCCATAGCCTCTAGCCTCTAGCCTCTAGCCTCTAGCCTCTAGCCCATAGCCTCTAGCCTCTAGCCCATAGCCTCTAGCCCATAGCCTCTAGCCCATAGCCTCTAGCCCCCAGCCTCTAGCCTCTAGCCTCTAGCCCATAGCCTCTAGCTTCTAGCCTCTAGCCTCTAGCGCCATGTGCTTCTGCACTTTCATTTAACTTCCTTTTCTGTCCATCCCGAATAATCAATAACCTCTTAATGATTTTTTTTTGTGAAGGTATTATGTTGCAGGAAGGGAGAAGCCTGAACTGTGCTTGTGTTGTGGGGTGGAAGAGAGAGAGAGAGAAGAGAGAGAGACAGAAGTGGGAAGAGGACAGAGGAAGGAGAGGGAGTGTGACTGTGGCCCCAGCTGGCAGACTAACAGACAGAGAGATAGACAGACAGACAGACTGACAGACAGACAGATAGACAGACAGACTGACAGACAGAGATACAGACAGACAGACTGACAGACAGAGATACAGACAGACAGACAGACAGACAGACAGAGATACAGACAGACAGACAGACAGACAGACAGACAGACAGACAGACAGACAGACAGACAGACAGATAGACAGATAGACAGACAGACTGACAGACTGACAGACAGAGAGATAGACAGACAGACTAACAGACAAAGAGAGACAGACAGACTAACAGACAGAGATACAGACAGACAGACTGACAGACAGAGAGATAGACAGACAGACTAACAGACAAAGAGATAGACAGACAGACTAACAGACAGAGAGATAGACAGACAGACTGACAGACAGAGAGATAGACAGACAGACTGACAGACAGAGATACAGACAGACAGACTGACAGACAGACTAACAGACAGAGAGATAGACAGACAGACTGACAGACAGAGATACAGACAGACAGACTGACAGACAGAGAGATAGACAGACAGACTAACAGACAGAGAGATAGACAGACAGACTGACAGACAGAGATACAGACAGACAGACTGACAGACAGAGAGATAGACAGACAGACTGACAGACAGACAGAGAGATAGACAGACAGACTGACAGACAGACAGAGAGATAGAGAGGCAGGTAAGGTGAGGAGAGGTCACGGTCAGATGAGCTCCTGCATTTTTCAGCATTTTCTTTAAAAAAGATACATTTAGAGTTAGATAAACTTGGATTTTTTGTCAGGAACACATACAGGATGCTACCCTCTACAACATAACCCTCACTTCAAATCAAAACTCAAAACCTACAACCTGATTTTGGACGGAATTACGGAATCACCTGAAAATTTCACAAATACCAAGGATTATACAGCAAATCCTCTGGAAAACAACATAAACCTGAAAACACCACCCAACCTGGAACTGAGTGAGTAATGTTTAGTCTGAAACTATATTCTATTTCCAAAAGCCAAGAAGAAAAATACATGACATTACTTTATAAGGACTGAATGGTAACATAATTCTGCCAAGCTTGATACAAATTCAACTAGCACTTAAGTGTCAAGTGAGAGGTGTCAAAGCCCATTAGCCCAACAATGGCAGGAGAGTCGAATAGTCTACCCCAACCAAATGGAGAGGCCTTAGAAGCTGCCTCCCGCTGTTCAGAGGTAATTAAAATACAGTACCCTGGGATTGCAAAGAATGATAAGGCAAGAAAAGATCACAAAATGAAGCTCCTTATGGAAAATCAAGAGACACTTTTTGCTGACTATTACAAAAATGGGAACATCAGCAACCTTATCTTCCACACAAACCATCCAGTGGCATGGCACAGTGCTATATTAGCACACTACCCCTCTGTTAAGAGAGGGGGGATTAACAAGGGGTGGAAACTCAGGATACTTGACAACGAGGACTCTGAGTCAGCTAATATAAATCTATATAAGTCTGGAACAGTATTGGTACAGGGCAACCACAAACAGTTTCAGCTGGACTTTCACCTAATCAAAGAATTAGCCCAGCAGGAGAAGCTCTCCCTTGATAAAGATACCCCCACCCAAAGCGGGTCAGACCAGACGTCTTCATCATATAATCACACAGACGAGCAACCCTCAGCAGACAGTCTACCTCCCAGTACAGAGTACTTCTCCCTCATTGAAATGAAGGATAAATTCACCCAGCTGGAGGTAAGGCAGGTGGAGCTGGAACAGCAGGTGATCACACTCCAGTCAGCACAGACCCAGACAACAGTCCAGCACAACAACACCCCCTTAACCAGACCTGGAGAGCTGGAGGTGGAGAAAGACATATCTGCACTATGGACAGTGGTGAGACAACATCAACAGGAGAAAGAGCAGAAGCAGGAGCAGAACAGAGCACTAGAGGAGAGGATCAGACTACAGGAGGAGAGGGAGAGGGGGATGGAGGAGAGGATCAGACTGCTGGAGGAGAGGTTGAGGGGGATGGCATGTGACAGAGAACAACCCACTAGGGAGGTGGTCATCCCCACAGAGACGCCAGCAGAACAGCCCACCTCAGCACCGGACAAAAGTCTCGACACCACAGCAGAACAGTCCACACCAGACCCTGACCATAGAAACGACATCACAACAGAACAGACAAAAGAAAAACCCCAAGCCCAGCAGCTCTCACCCCCCCTGAGCACCCCCCCTGTCAGCCACCCTGATAGCCCTCCTGACAACCCCCCCAGACCCACTGAGGACAAACACAAGACACAGATTGTCCTTCTTATGGACTCAAATGGGAATATGTGGTCCCGTGTGGCTCAGTTGGTAGAGCATGGCGCTTGCAACGCCAGGGTTGTGGGTTCATTCCCCACGGGGGGACCAGGATGAATATGTATGAACTTTCCAATTTGTAAGTCGCTCTGGATAAGAGCGTCTGCTAAATGACTTAAATGTAAATGTAAATGTAAATATATAGAAGAAAAAAAACTTTTTCCCAAACACAGTGTGTCTAAACTCTGGTGTCCAAACACCCAGCGCGCCCTAGACCTTCTGTCTGAGGACAAACTAGGCTCACCTAGCCACATAATAATACACACAGGCACAAACGACCTGAGAGCACAGCAGGAAAGGGAGGCCACAGCACTGAAGGGAGTGATTTAAAAAGCTTCCTCTACTTTCCCCAACGCACAAGTGGTTATCTCCACCCTGCTACCACGAAAAGACTTCCACCCTGCTACAATACAGCGGGTAAACGCAAGCATTTCCCGTGACTGTGCCTCAAAACCAAATGTTTTCCTGGCCCACCACTCCACCCTGGACTTGAACAGCCTCTATGACCAGGTCCACCTCTACAAGGCAGCAGTGCCCACCTTTGCCCGGACTCTAAAGGACATCGCTCTCAAACGCAGCCCCAACACTTCACACAGGAGCAACAGATCAATAGACACCCCACCCAGACCAGCGAGACACCCTCCAAGACCTTCAGGACCCCCCCCTGGACCTCCACATAGAGGACCCACGCCAAGAGGACCTACATCCAGACCACAGCACCCCCAGACACACCCCCACCCCAACCAATCAACACCCCCCCACATCAACCATGCCCACACCCAATTTAGGCCCCCTCAGATCAGACCCATGCCACTCCTGCCCACCCCATGCACCCCACCCCCGCAAAGAGGGCATCAACATGGAAGTCACACATACGCCCAGGTAGTGAGCGGGCAAACAGGCCCAACCCCCACTCTTACACTCGCCCAAGCCAACGGCATGTACCAGATGCTCAGCAGGCTCTGCTCACACTTACTGGCCTGAGGCCAAACCACACGGCCAACAACATTGGACACTTCATGGAACAAAAAGCCTTCACTATATCATCCTGGAATATCCAAGGCCTGAGGTCATCTGCCTTTGGCCTAAAGAGCAGGAACCCGGACTTCACCAAAGAAATCGGTAATGCAGACATTGTCATCCTGCAAGAAACCTGGTACAGAGGAGACGGACCCACTGGTTGCCCTCTAGGTTACAGAGAACTGGTAGTCCCATCCACCAAACTACCAGGTGTGAAACAGGGAAGGGACTCAGGGGGAATGCTAATTTGGTATAGAGCAGACCTAACTCACTCCATTAAATTAATCAAAACAGGAACATTTTACATTTGGCTAGAAATTCAAAAGGAAATTATCTTAACAGAGAAAAATGTCCTCCTGTGTGCTACCTATATCCCCCCACTAGAATCCCCATACTTTAATGAAGACAGCTTCTCCATCCTGAATGAGGAAATCAATCATTTCCAGGCCCAGGGACATGTATTAGTCTGTGGCGACCTAAATGCCAGAACTGGACAAGAACCTGACACCCTCAGCACACAGGGGGACAAACACCTACCTGGAGGTGACAGCATTCCCTCCCCCATATGCCCCCCTAGGCACAACTATGACAACATAACCAACAAAAACGGGTCACAACTCCTGCAGCTCTGTCGCACGCTGGGTATGTCCATAGTCAATGGTAGGCTTCGAGGGGACTCCTATGGTAGGTTCACCTATAGCTCATCTCTTGGCAGTAGCACTGTAGACTACTTTATCACTGACCTCAACCCAGAGTCTCTCAGAGCGTTCACAGTCAGCCCACTGACACCCCTATCAGACCACAGCAAAATCACAGTCTACTTGAACAGAGCAATACTCAATCATGAGGCATCAAAGCCAAAGGAACTGAGTAACATTAAGAAATGCTATAGATGGAAGGAATGCAGTTTGGAAACCTACCAAAAAACAATTAGACAACAGCAAATTCAATCCCTTTTAGACAACTTCCTGGGTAAAACGTTCCACTGCAATAGTGAAGGTGTAAACTTGGCAGTAGAAAATCTTAACAGTATATTTGACCTCTCCGCTTCCCTATCAAACCTAAAAATCTCAAATAGAAAACCGAAGAAAATGAACAACAATGACAAATGGTTTGATGACGAATGCAAAAATCTAAGAAATAAATTGAGAAACCTGTCCAACCAAAAACATAGAGACCCGGAAAACCTGAGTCTACGCCTTCACTATGGTGAATCACTAAACCAATACAGAAATACACTACGGAAAAAGAAGGAACAGCACGTCAGAAATCAGCTCAATGTAATTGAACAATCCATAGACTCTAACCACTTCTGGGAAAATTGGAAAACACTAAACAAACAACAACACGAAGAGTTATCTATCCAAAATGGAGATGTATGGGTAAACCACTTCTCCAATCTTTTTGGCTCTATAACAAAGAATAAAGAGCAAAAACATATACATGATCAAATACAAATCCTTGAATCAACTATTAAAGACTACCAGAACCCACTGGATTCTCCAATTACCTTGAACGAGTTACAGGACAAAATAAAAACCCTCCAACCCAAAAAGGCCTGTGGTGTTGATGGTATCCTTAATGAAATGATCAAATATACAGACAACAAATTCCAATTGGCTATACTAAAACTCTTTAACATCGTCCTTAGCTCTGGCATCTTCCCCAATATTTGGAACCAAGGACTGATCACCCCAATCCACAAAAGTGGAGACAAATTTGACCCCAATAACTACCGTGGAATATGCGTCAACAGTAACCTTGGGAAAATACTCTGCATTATCATTAACAGCAGACTCGTACATTTCCTCAATGAAAACAATGTACTGAGCAAATGTCAAATTGGCTTTTTACCAAATTACCGTACAACAGACCATGTATTCACCCTACACACCCTAATTGACAACCAAACAAACCAAAACAAAGGCAAAGTCTTCTCATGCTTTGTTGATTTCAAAAAAGCCTTCGACTCAATTTGGCATGAGGGTCTGCTATACAAATTGATGGAAAGTGGTGTTGGGGGAAAAACATACGACATTATAAAATCCATGTACACAAACAACAAGTGTGCGGTTAAAATTGGCAAAAAACACACACATTTCTTCACACAGGGTCGTGGGGTGAGACAGGGATGCAGCTTAAGCCCCACCCTCTTCAACATATATATCAACGAATTGGCGAGGGCATTAGAACAGTCTGCAGCACCTGGCCTCACCCTACTAGAATCCGAAGTCAAATGTCTACTGTTTGCTGATGATCTGGTGCTTCTGTCACCAACCAAGGAGGGCCTACAGCAGCACCTAGATCTTCTGCACAGATTCTGTCAGACCTGGGCCCTGACAGTAAATCTCAGTAAGACCAAAATAATGGTGTTCCAAAAAAGGTCCAGTCGCCAGGACCACAAATTCCATCTAGACACCGTTGCCCTAGAGCACACAAAAAACTATACATACCTCGGCCTAAACCTCAGCACCACAGGTAACTTCCACAAAGCTGTGAACGATCTGAGAGACAAGGCAAGAAGGGCATTCTATGCCATCAAAAGGAACATAAATTTCAACATACCAATTAGGATCTGGCTAAAAATACTTGAATCAGTCATAGAGCCCATTGCCCTTTATGGTTGTGAGGTCTGGGGTCCGCTCACCAACCAAGATTTCACAAAATGGGACAAACACCAAATTGAGACTCTGCATGCAGAATTCTGCAAAAATATCCTCCGTGTACAACGTAGAACACCAAATAATGCATGCAGAGCAGAATTAGGCCGATACCCACTAATTATCAAAATCCAGAAAAGAGCCGTTAACTTCTCACGAGTCAGCAACCCTGATCCGGTAGCACCCCCCAACTCACCCCACTGATTAGCACAGCTAGCATAGCGTCACAAGTAACTTGTAGCATCTAAATATCATTAAATCACAAGTCCAAGACACCAGATGAAAGATACAGGTCTTGTGAATAAAGCCACCATTTCAGATTTTTAAAATGTTTTACAGGGAAGACAGAATATGTAAATCTATTAGCTAACCACGTTAGCGGAGGACACGATATTTTTACCAGGCAGATTCGGCTGGGCGCCCACGGCAAGATCACATGCACAACAGATATGATATAACATCGTAAATTGGGTCTTACTATGGCTGATCTTTCATCAGAATGTTGATCAAAGTGTCCTTTGTCAAGATGAGTTGTTGGTTCCGTTAAGTGTCGTTCCTTTCCCAATCCATTTAGCACAGGTACCGGTCGAGTGGCACGGATTTCTCAAACGATACTAAAATCTAACAACGGAACACCGAAAAACTCCCTATAAAATTCAAATAATCTGATTAAACTATATTGAAAAAACATACATTACGATGATCTGGTCACATGTATCAAACAAACTTCGACACGGAGATAATAATGGCCGCACAACACAAGAAAAACGTAGCTCAAATTCCATCCAATCGAGAACCGGAAGTTGTCGGTCATGCCAAAGATTTTGCTCTCATTTCACGTCAGTCCCAGATAGACAAGAAATTTTTCCTCTGACGTCCTCTAGACACCCAGAGGAAGGCCAGTGAGTTGTGTTTCGGGTCATAGGGGGCACGACCATATATAGGCAGAGCTTTGAAGCCAGCATAACACATCTTGATTTTATGTTCTTGGTCATGGAAAGTGCTGTTGAATGACTTCTGTATCACTCAGAGATAAAATTGAAACGGATTTAGAAACTAGGGATTGTTTTCTTTCCAATGGTATGATTCATATGCATATAGTAAGAGCAATAATTGAATAAGAGGCAGTTTAATCTGTAGAGCAAATTATGCTAATGCGAAAATATTACCCCCTGTATTCTCAAGAGGTTAAATTCTACAACCACCTAAAAGGAAGCGATTCCCAAACCTTCCATAACAAAGCCATCACCTACAGAGAGATGAACCTGGAGAAGAGTCCCCTAAGCAAGCTGGTCCTGAGGCTCTGTTCACAAACACAAACACACCCCACAGAGCCCCAGGACAGCAGCACAATTAGACCCAACCAAATCATGAGAAAACAAAAAGATAATTACTTGACACATTGGAAAGAATTAACAAAAAAACAGAGCAAACTAGAATGCTATTTGGCCCTAAACAGAGAGTACACAGTGGCAGAATACCTGACCACTGTGACTGACCCAAACTTAAGGAAAGCTTTGACTATGTACAGACTCAGTGAGCATAGCCTTGCTATTGAGAAAGGCCGCCGTAGGCAGACATGGCTCTCAAGAGAAGACAGGATATGTGCACACTGCCCACAAAATGAGGTGGAAACTGAGCTGCACTTCCTAACCTCCTGCCCAATGTATGACCATATTAGAGACACATATTTCCCTCAGATTACACAGATCCACAAAGAATTCGAAACCAAATCCAATTATGATAAACTCCCATATCTACTGGGTGAAATTCCACAGTGTGCCATCACAGCAGCAAGATTTGTGACCTGTTGCCACAAGAAAAGGGCAACCAGTGAAGAACAAACACCATTGTAAATACAACCCATATTTATGTTTATTTATTTTAACTTGTGTGCTTTAACCATTTGTACATTGCTACAACACTGTATATATATATAATATGACACTTGTAATGTCTTTATTGCTTTGAAACTTCTGTATGTGTAATGTTTACTGTTAATTTGTATTGTTTATTTAACTTTTGTATATTATCTACCTCACTTGCTTTGGCAATGTTAACACATGTTTCCCATGCCAATAAAGCCCCTTGAATTGAATTGAATTGAATTGATAGACAGACAGACTGACAGACAGAGAGATAGACAGACAGACTGACAGACAGACACAGACTGACAGACAGACAGACAGACTGACAGACAGAGAGAGAGACAGACTGACAGACAGACTGACATACAAAGAGACAGACAGACAGACAGACAGACAGACAGACAGACAGACAGACTGACTGACTGACTGACTGACTGACTGACAGAGAAAAACACAGAATTATTTGAACCTCTGACAACACATGGGACATTTGACAGTTATCGGTCCTATGGTACTGGCCCATTATGAAGAGGAGAGGAGAAGAGAAGAGAAGAGAAGAGAAGAGAAGAGAAGAGAAGAAGAGAAGAGAAGAAGAGAAGAGGAGCGAAGAGAGGAGAAGAGAAGAGAAGAGAAGAGAGAAGGTGAGAAAAGAAGAGAAGAGAAGAGAGGAGAGGCGAGGCGAGGCGAGGAGAGGAGAGGAGAGGAGAGGAGAGGAGAGGAGAAGAGGAGAAGAGGAGAAGAGGAGAAGAGAGGAGAGGAGAAGAGAAGAGGAAAAAAGGAGCGGAGAGGAGAAGAGAAGAAGAGAGGAGAAGAGGAGAGGAGAAGAGGAGCGGAGAGAGGAGAAGAGAGGAGAAGAGAAGAGAAGAGAAGAGAAGAGGAGAGGAGAGGAGAGGAGAGGAGAGAGGAGGAGCTAAAGTAGATTATAGCTTTATGAACAGAGAGCTAGAGTGAGCTGTGATCAAGTTAGGACAATCCCACAGTGTCAGACACGATGCATATGAATTCATCCATTTAACTGAAACTGGAAAATGATGCCGCATTATCCCCTTTCCTCCTCCTCTTCCTCCTCCTCTTCCTCCTCCCCAACTTCCTATCTGAATATATAACCCACATTGCCTAAAGCCCATGTTGGGGAAAATGGTTCATTTGAACATTTGACATTGGATTTCATGTAGAAAGAGAAGAATCTTTCTGATGTCATCCAATTTAGAGGAAATGTTTCTTTGACCATTCAAAATCTATTTAATTTAGAGAAGATATGTTTTTTTTGACCACTCAAAATCTATTTAATTGAGAGGACAGATATTTTTGACCAGTCAAGAAACGATCTACTTTCTTTGTGATATGAGATTGAAGATCATTATTGTGATGAAAGACAATCTCATTGGGATTGATTTAAATGAAGAGAACAGAAATAACCTGATGGTACATCATGTCCCAAGCAGACTTCTAGGTTCCTACAACACTACCAGAGGGTAGTCAACTATATCAACAGGAGCCATCAGAGAAAAGCAGGTAAATGTCACTGCAAACCAACAGTGAGGAAGTGATTCAAAACAGTAACACAGTGAATCACAGGCTGCAAATATAACACTATAATCAATGAGGCTCTATTACTGTGAAGGCAGCCTACACCGACTACAGTAATTGGGCGATGCAGAAACACCAGTATGGATTTACACACGATCTATTGCCATATAAATAAGAGACAATGTGATAACTTTTGTGAAAATAGAAAATCATTCCCGCAGCCTCTTTTTTTTTTACCTTGAGGTAGTCGTTTTCAGAACGAAGATCTTCAATTTCCCGTATCAAATCCTCCTCGACTATCTCCGTGCTGCATTCCAGCTGTATAAATTGTGCGCTAGTTGATGATTTCTCCTGTTTCCTCCCATCTCCTCCGTGGCGGTGAGCACCTGCTCCTGGAGCCTGAGACATGCCGCTTTTCCCCGCTGCTGCCACTACCGCACCCTCAGCGCTACCCTCCGCGGTGCGCAATGAAACCCCACCACTACAAGCAGTATCCCCTGCCGCGTCTGTTGCTGATGCTCCTGCCTGCAGAGGATAATCCGCTCCCACATGATCCCTGTCGCTGGCCCCAGAGCCACCCGACTCCCCATCGCTGCTGGTGGCCGCGGTCAGGCGTTGTTCGTCGGATAAGGGCTCAGAGGGACAGTCGGAGAGATCGGAGTTGCTGTCCGTCTGACTGACTCTGCCGACGGGGATAGCACCGGTTGGGACGCGGATTGGGGGGCGGTGGCTGAGGGGGCGGTGGTGAGACGCGGTCAGAGTGGCTATTTTACTCTTCTTCGTTTTGAGGGCGAGGTGTGGACTGCTGTCCGATGTCGGTTTGCTGGCGGTGGTCGTTTTATGCTCCGGGGCTGCATATTGGATTACCTTAACCGTCTTTTTCGTGCCTGTGGAGGACTTGGTGCTGTGACTTTTCACCGCGGCTGATTTGTTATTCTTCGCTCCGGTCGGGGTGCGCCTGGTGATGCGGCTTTGATTGGATGCCACAGGCACAACAGAAGAGTGCTGATGCTTGGTCAGTTTGGGGGATTTTGGTACGGTAACTGTTGGTTTGGGCGAGGAGCGGAAGGAGTGGACATCCTTCAGGAACGGCCTGGCCGGAGACGGTGCTCGGTTTAACCGTTTCTTCTCCAACTGTTGGTTTGACGCTTTGGTTGATTCGCTGGTTCCAGAGACATTGGAGCTCTCCATGTTACAACTCCCAGACGACACCGGTGGAGGGGGGAGGAGGAAGAGGGTGAGGGAAGAATAAATGTTCAGTCCACAACACACAGAAATAATACCCTTGACAGACGACAGCAGAAACACGGTCCTGTCTCCCCGTGGTTCTTCTCATCACTCCCGGTTGGCGATGCTCACCCGGGACGGTCCTTTATTCCGGTTTTATTGCATTCCGTTGGTTAGATAGATTAGTTCTACATTCACCAGGTTGTCATTGTACTCCTCTCTGTGATAGTAGCCAGGTGGCTCTCCGCTTTTTCTCCTTGAATGAAGGAATCGCTGCAATACATCGGGATTATTGTACAAACCGATGCGAAACAGATGGAATCTGCGGTGTCGCTGGTTGTAAATTGTTAATTATTCATCCCGCCGTTGTTTTATTCCCTGATATGATTCCTTCATTCCTCCATCTCGTCCTCTCTCTCTCTCTGGGCCCCGGTCTGTCCGTGTGTCCGTGACTCCCCAGTTCTTCGCCCCTTCTCATTCCTTCCGTCCATCTGACAGGGAAAATCTGCATTCACTGCCGTCTGGAGCCTGACGCCGGCCGTGCGGTGGTTCCTACCAGGGCGCATGCGCGTTACTTCTCACAAATGCCGAAAACACCCCTCGTTTAAAAAAACAAAAAAATGGCACCCAGGTCAGACGTGCCTTCGTGCGCATGTCCCATTATCACACACTCAGTCACGCACGGGAGACGAGCACGAACACAATTTAAGATGACGGATATCAAGACGTGAATCACTCATCCACTACCTCTCCATACCCTGTTCAATTGTATTTTAAAGATACTTATATTGTCCTACCATAACTTTTGAGAAATGAGCAAGTGGTTGTTGTATAAAAGGGGAAATACTCAAGAGATGTTGCTGAAACAGGTGCTGTAGGTTTTTATAATGGTTTCTACATAACCTAAATGCTGACGTCAACAAACTGAGTTTGAAATAGCAGAAAACAAAACATTTCATTCCCATAAATCCTTCACTTTCAAAGAAGAAAATATATTTTAGTCGTGTTGATATTCACTATCAAACAGCACTGTCAGGTGGTCTAATGTCATCCTCACTCAGTAGTTTTGGTAATAAAATGTTTAAACTCCTAATAGCCCCTAGCCATGATATATTGGCCATATACCACCCCCATCAGGTCTTTTTGCTTAAATCTCTAGTAACCGAAAGGTTGCAAGATCAAATCCCCGAGCTGACAAGGTTAAAATCTGTCGTGCTGCCTCTGAACAAGGCAGTTAACCCGCTGTTCCCCGGTTGGCCGTCATTGTAAATAAGAGTTTGTTCTTAACTGACTTGCCTAGTTAAATAAAGGTCAAATAAAATATTTCAACATAAAGGAGAGCAAAACCAATGGAAGGTGGTCTAACAGTGAAACATCAGCATGCATCAACACATTGAACAACAGAGCAGTTTGGGTAATAAATATATATCTTTATTCGCACTTCATTAGTTAAAGAATGCAACAACAAAAAAGTTATCAATAATTAAAAAAACACTTCAAAACATGACAACTGTTTTTTATTTTCCAAATAACTCAAACTTGTTTAATATAAAAGCAGGTTTGAGGTCAATTCGAATTGAAGTCAGGAAGTAAACTGTAATTCAGGAAGTAAACTGTAATTCAGGAAGTAAACTGTAATTCAGGAAGTAAACTGTAATTCCAATTCAATAATTGAAAAAAAAAGGGCATCTATTTTCAATTACTTCTAAGTAAACTGAAAAAAAATATATATATGAAAACTTATTATAAAAAATAAAAAAATGCAATTTACAATTCATATCACTTCCTTAATAAGTGACTGACTTTAATACAAAACGATCCCCAACTCTAATACATAGTACAGTCTTTCATCTTTGAAAAAGATGATACCTGCACCAAGGGGAACCACTGTCCACCCCCAGCATCGTTGTTATTGGTTGATGAAGCTGTGACAGGGAGCACCAAGGGGAACCACTGTCCACCCCCAGCATCGTTGTTATTGGTTGATGAAGCTGTGACAGGGAGCACCAAGGGGAACCACTGCCCCCAGCATCGTTGTTATTGGTTGATGAAGCTGTGACAGGGAGCACCAAGGGGAACCACTGTCCGCCCCCAGCATCGTTGTTATTGGTTGATGAAGCTGTGACAGGGAGCACCAAGGGAAACCACTGTCCCCAGCATCGTTGTTATTGGTTGAAGAAGCTGTGGCAGGGAGCACCAAGGGGAACCACTGTCCCCAGCATCGTTGTTATTGGTTGATGAAGCTGTGACAGGGAGCACCAAGGGGAACCACTGCCCCCAGCATCGTTGTTATTGGTTGATGAAGCTGTGACAGGGAGCACCAAGGGGAACCACTGTCCGCCCCCAGCATCGTTGTTATTGGTTGATGAAGCTGTGACAGGGAGCACCAAGGGAAACCACTGTCCCCAGCATCGTTGTTATTGGTTGAAGAAGCTGTGGCAGGGAGCACCAAGGGGAACCACTGTCCCCAGCATCGTTGTTATTGGTTGATGAAGCTGTGACAGGGAGCACCAAGGGAAACCACTGTCCGCCCCCAGCATCGTTGTTATTGGTTGATGAAGCTGTGACAGGGAGCACCAAGGGGAACCACTGTCCGCCCCCAGCATCGTTGTTATTGGTTGAAGAAGCTGTGGCAGGGAGCACCAAGGGGAAACCACTGTCCGCCCCCAGCATCGTTGTTATTGGTTGATGAAGCTGTGACAGGGAGCACCAAGGGAAACCACTGTCCGCCCCCAGCATCGTTGTTATTGGTTGATGAAGCTGTGACAGGGAGCACCAAGGGGAACCACTGTCCGCCCCCAGCATCGTTGTTATTGGTTGATGAAGCTGTGACAGGGAGCACCAAGGGAAACCACTGTCCCCAGCATCGTTGTTATTGGTTGATGAAGCTGTGACAGGGAGCACCAAGGGGAACCACTGCCCCCAGCATCGTTGTTATTGGTTGATGAAGCTGTGACAGGGAGCACCAAGGGGAACCACTGTCCCCAGCATCGTTGTTATTGGTTGATGAAGCTGTGACAGGGAGCACCAAGGGAAACCACTGTCCGCCCCCAGCATCGTTGTTATTGGTTGATGAAGCTGTGACAGGGAGCACCAAGGGAAACCACTGTCCCCAGCATCGTTGTTATTGGTTGATGAAGCTGTGACAGGGAGCACCAAGGGAAAATAAATAGCAGTACATATTGCTGCTGTTCTAAACCACACATGCAATGATGTCAGAGGGGGGAAAACTGTGTTGGTTGTTTACAATCACTTTGTTGTTGTTGTTGTCGTTGTAATATCTCAAACAGACGTGGCAGTTTGACTAGATTACAGCTTTAAAAGGGATGTGTGTGTAGCGGTAACTGACAAAACAAAGGAAACACCAGCATAAAGTAACACGAGCCGGTAGGCCGCCACGAGCCGGTAGGCCAATCCCTCTCCTCTTCCAAACCCCCCACCAGAGAGTATAGACAGACTTGTCTGTAGAACAGAGATGGTTATAGTAGAAGACCAGAGACCAGAGACACAGACCAGAGACGATGGTCAGTGCCATGTTTATTGCTAACTGGGGGGGGGGGGGGGGGTAGTGTACATTTACTTAATACTTGATCTCAATCAATCTATCGATCTATCGATCTTTTGATTGATTGATAGTTGATGGAACTCCTTCTCAATCTAACAGTCTAAAACATGTAACCAGGAGTAACCATGTAACCAGGAGTGGAATTGAAGGAGGGAAAAGGCAAGTCCCCACTGTTGTATTACTGGGTATTCAGCTCAGTATTCAGTATGTAACCCATAACCACCAGAAACGCTTCCAAGAAAAACACAACACCCTTCCACAAATAAATACGACAAAGAAAACAATAAACAATAGCAGGACAGCTCAAAGGGTTAAATTAGAGTTAATGATATCATAGCCTAACAGGCAGCCGGTGATAGGCAGCCGGTGACAGTCAGGTGGTGACAGGCAGCCGGTGACAGTCAGGTGGTGACAGGCAGCCGGTGACAGGCAGCCGGTGACATGCAGGTAAGGTCGGGCATTAGGGCATTTCATTCTAAAAGATGTTCTAAACTAGCCAATCAGCAATGACCAATGCCTTGGGGGTTGGACCAGTATAGCAGCTGAAGATGGGACCCTAAGCATGATGGGATGTGAATTGCTTAATTAACTCAGGAACCACACCTGTGTGGAAGCATCTGTTTTTCAAATGTTTCCTTTCTTTGGCAGTTACCTGTATCTTAACTATGCATTTTGACCTAAACTATTATGTGTATATTGATAGGACAACATCTACATGTTTTACCGACAGATATGTGGATATAATCCCATGGAAACCAATCTAGACAACAATCAATTTGAGTGGCAGCCTTTCTTGACTCAAAAACCAATCTGACATTTCATTAACGGTTGAAAAGGTATAAACCTTCCATCTGAGGCCTTTCAAACATCCATTACTAAAGACAACCATTACTAAAGACAACCATTACTAAAGACAACCATTACTAAAGACAACCATTACTAAAGACAACCATTACTAAAGGCACAATGACAACCAGCTATCTGGGGAAGATTGACTCTTAACGGGTCCAAACACATTCCAAAACACATATCTTTAACTTCACAGAGATTTATCGTTTTTTTTGTTGACAATTTCAAATCGTTTCTTGTCGGGGTTTGATCTATGTAGACCTACATGTTGAATTTGAGGAGTAGTTCACCATTAAAATGATCTACACGAGCCAATCAAGTCCTTCAAAATCAATTCCTAATTCATCCCAATACTGAATGTTGCACCACCAAACTTTTCCAATAACAAATGAACATTTTGTCTTTACAGCACTTTACAGCACTTTACAGCACTTTCATGTCTGTCTAAATGCAACACAGAAATAATAACATATTCTATGGAGGGACACTGATCACTTTCTAGTGGTATTTCAACTTAGAGGAAGTGAAAACATGAGGATAATAACATTACGATGACAATATTAGTACCAAAAAAATAAAATAATAAAAGTGTACTTCAAAAGCAACATGTGTTTGTCGTCTGTACAAAGAGAGAACCTTGTGACTGACTGTATGTAGACACCTCCCATCTTCATAGAGATTTACAGACTGAAATAGGGGACTAACCCAATTAGAAAAAAAACATTGGTTTTTTTGTTGTTGCAAAACGTTTTGGTACAGTGTGCACTAATGAATATGACCCAGGAGTGGCAGGATAATAAGGGTTAACACTGAAGGTTTGGGCATTATTAGTGTTGCTAACTAGTTTAATACTGTATCCTTTTCACACTGCCTGCCTCACTTTCAGCATAGGACCTGAACTAGCTATCCATGGATTGTAGTGCAAAACATGACAATGAACACAAACGGAACAGAAAACCATCCAAGCCACTCGTAAAGATGTAAGGCAACACTTACAAAGTGTATTGGGAAAAAATTCAGACACCTTCACTTTTATTATTTTTTTTTTTAACGTTACAGCCTTACTCTAAAATGTATTAAAATGTTATTTAATGATGAAGCAAAAAACAGGTTTAGATTTTTTTTTTCAAAACTGAAGGGTATTCAGGCCTTTTATTTAGTACTTTTTTAGGCGAACTCCAAGCGGGCTATCATGTGCGTTTTACTGAGGAGTGGCTTCCATCTGGCCACTCTACCATAAAGGCCTGATGTGTGGAGTGTTGCACAGATGGTTGTCAAAGGCTCTGAATACTTATGTAAATAAGGTATCTGGTTTTTTATTTGTAATAAATGTGCAGAAATGTCTAAAAACCAGTTTTCACTTTGTCATTATGGGGTATTGTGATGTCATTATGGGGTATTGTGATGTCATTATGGGGTATTGTGTGTAGATTGATGAGTATTTTTTTGTCCATTTTAGAATAAGGCTGTAATGTAACAAAATGTGGAAAAAGTCAAGGGGTCTGAATACTTTCCGAATGCACTGTAAATGAACATGACACACAAACCAACACGGACATAAATTAACACGACACAGGCTATTTGGCATTATTGGCCGTAAAAATACACACGTTGAAATTGTTTACACGGATGGTCCTGTCCAAAACAAAATGGCTGCTAGCCCCAAAATGACAATGTGTACAGTACCAGTCAAAAATTTGGACACACCTACTCATTCAAGGGTTTTTCTTTATTTGTATTATTTTCTACATTGTAGAATAATAGTGAAGACTTTAAAACTATGAAATAACACACATGGAATCATGTAGTAACCAAAAAAGTTATATTTGAGATTCTTCAAAGTAGCCACCCTTTGCCTTGATGATAGCTTTGCACACTCTTGGCATTCTCTCCACCAGCTTCATGAGGTAGTCACCTGGAATGCATTTAAATTCACAGGTATGCCTTGTTAAAAGTAAATCTGTGGAATTTCTTTCCTTCTTAATGCGTTTGAGAAAATCAGTTGTGTTGTGACAAGGTAGTGGTGGTATACAGAAGATAGCCCTATTTGGTAAAAGACCATGTCCATATTTTGGCAAGAACAGCTCAAATAAGCAAAGAGAAATGACAGTCCATCATTACTTTAAGACATGAAGGTCAGTCAATTCGGAAAATGTCAAGAACTTTGAAAGTTTCTTCAAGTGCAGTCGCAAAAACCATCAAGCGCTATGATGAAACTGGCTCTCATGAGGACCGCCACAGGAAAGGAGGACCCAGAGTTACCTCTGCTGCAGAGGATAAGTTCATTAGAGTTACCAGCCTCAGAAATTGCAGCCCAAATAAATGCTTCACAAAGTTCAAGAAACAGATGCATCTCAACATCAACTGTTCAGAGGAGACTGCATGAATCAGGACTTCCTGGTTGAATTGCTGCAAAGAAACCACTACTAAAGGACACCAATAAGAAGAAGAGACTTGCGTAGTCCAAGAAACACCGAGCAATGGACATTAGACCGGTGGAAATCTGTGCTTTGGTCTCTTCTTCTTATTGGTGTCCTTTGGTCTGATGAGTCAAAATTTGAGATCTTTGGTTCCAACAACCGTGTCTTTGTGAGATGTAGAGTAGGTGAACAGATGATCTCCGCATGTGTGGTTCCCACCGTGAAGCATGGAGGAGGAGGTGTGATGGTGCTTTGCTAGTGACACTGTCAGTAATTTATTTAGAATTCAAGGCACACTTAACCAGCATGACTACCACAGAATTCTGCAGCGATACGCCATCCCATCTGGTTTGTGCTTAGTTGGACTATCATTTATTTTTCTACAGGACAATGACCCAACACACCTCCAGGCTGTTTAAGGGCTATTTGACCAAGAAGGAGAGTGATGGAGTGCTGCATCAGATGACCTGGCCTCCACAATCACCTGACCTCAACCCAATTGAGATGGTTTGGGATGAGTTGGACCACAGAGTGAAGGAAACGCAGCCAACAAGTGCTCAGCATATGTGGGAACTCCTTCAAGACTGTTGGAAAAGCATTCCAGGTGAAGCTGGTTGAGAGAATGCCAAGAGTGTGCAAAGCAAAGGGTGGCTACTTTGAAGAATCTAAAATAGAAAATATATTTTGATTTGTTTAAACACTTTTTTTTGGTTACTACATGATTCCATATTATTTCATAGTTTTGATGTCTACAATGTAGAAAATAGTAAAAAATAAAGAAAAACCCTTGAATGAGTAGGTGTGTCCAAACTTCTGACTGGTAGTGTACATCTGATTCTACACCAACTACCGTGTCTACTTGTATTTTTGACCTAATTAGAGTTACCCACGTGATAATCATCATTAGAAAAACTGCCTATATGAAACTTTGTACAAGAATACATTTCCATCAAAATGTACCTAAGAAAAGAATTTGTGCAATATCACGTGTCCCTTTTCCTTGTTGTACAGTAGAGATACATGGACCTGACAGTTACTGGGTCTACGTAGTGTAGGAGGAGTAACAAGGAGCTCCGCCCCCTCAGTCACGTCAGCCGAGTGGGTTTCTTTTCTCTAATTGTCTCCATGTGTGTGTGTGTGTGTGTGTGTGTGTGTGTGTGTGTGTGTGTGTGTGTGTGTGTGTGCGCTTGTTTGCATCGTGCAGTGGCTACCATAGGGTTTTCTCTCTCTCTAACTAGGAGGCACCTGGCTGCAAGGCACAGCTAGCCAAGCTTGCTCCAGGATGAAGTAGTCTGGGGCAGGTGTGTGTACAGGTGTATACTGTACGTGTGTGTGTGTACAGGTGTATACTGTACGTGTGTGTGTGTACAGATGTATACTGTACACATGTGTGTGTGTGTGTGTGTGTACAGATGTATACTGTACACATGTGTGTGTGTGTGTGTGTGTACAGGTGTATACTGTACGTGTGTGTGTGTGTGTGTCAGTGGTCTGTCGTAACAAGGTCTCTGTATTAGTTAGTGTATTTGTGTGTCATGTCATACAGTTCCTGGGAGGACGTCTATCAGAGCAGGTGTGTCTAAGCTCCTCGCAGGAACACCTGAGCATACGTCCCAAACGACCGACTATTCCCTATAAAGACTGGTCAAAAGTGCACTATGAAGAGAATAGTGCAATTTGGGACGCTCCCAGACTGCTGCTTGGTTCTGCTGCCCCCCGGTGGCCAGAAGGGTTCTGCTGCGTATTTGGAGGGTGGAGGGAGGATGGTGGAGGTGGAGGGGGGGTCTCAGCAGGGTGGAGGGGGGATGGTGGAGGGGGAAGGGGATCTCAGCAGGGTGGAGGGAGGAGGGTGGAGGGGGAAGGGGGGTCTCAGCAGGGTGGAGGGAGGATGGTGGAGGTGGTAGGGGGGTCTCAGCAGGGTGGAGGGGGGATGGTGGAGGGGGAAGGGGGGTCTCAGCAGGGTGGAGGGAGGATGGTGGAGGTGGTAGGGGGGTCTCAGCAGGGTGGAGGGGGAAGGGGGTCTCAGCAGGGTGGAGGGGGAAGGGGGTCTCAGCAGGGTGGAGGGAGGATGGTGGAGGGGGAAGGGGGGTCTCAGCAGGGTGGAGGGAGGATGGTGGAGGTGGTAGGGGGGTCTCAGCAGGGTGGAGGGAGGATGGTGGAGGTGGTCTCAGCAGGGTGGAGGGAGGATGGTGGAGGTGGTAGGGGGTCTCAGCAGGGTGGAGGGGGGATGGTGGAGGGGGAAGGGGGGTCTCAGCAGGGTGGAGGGAGGATGGTGGAGGTGGTAGGGGGGTCTCAGCAGGGTGGAGGGAGGATGGTGGAGGTGGTAGGGGGGTCTCAGCAGGGTGGAGGGAGGATGGTGGAGGTGGTAGGGGGGTCTCAGCAGGGTAGAGGGAGGATGGTGGAGGTGGTAGGGGGTCTCAGCAGGGTGGAGGGAGGATGGTGGAGGTGGTAGGGGGGTCTCAGCAGGGTGGAGGGAGGATGGTGGAGGTGGTAGGGGGGTCTCAGCAGGGTGGAGGGAGGATGGTGGAGGTGGTAGGGGGTCTCAGCAGGGTGGAGGGGGGATGGTGGAGGGGGAAGGGGGGTCTCAGCAGGGTGGAGGGAGGATGGTGGAGGTGGTAGGGGGGTCTCAGCAGGGTGGAGGGAGGATGGTGGAGGTGGTAGGGGGGTCTCAGCAGGGTGGAGGGAGGATGGTGGAGGTGGTAGGGGGGTCTCAGCAGGGTGGAGGGGGAAGGGGGTCTCAGCAGGGTGGAGGGGGAAGGGGGTCTCAGCAGGGTGGAGGGAGGATGGTGGAGGTGGTAGGGGGTCTCAGCAGGGTGGAGGGAGGATGGTGGAGGTGGTAGGGGGGTCTCAGCAGGGTGGAGGGAGGATGGTGGAGGTGGTAGGGGGGTCTCAGCAGGGTGGAGGGGGAAGGGGGTCTCAGCAGGGTGGAGGGGGAAGGGGGTCTCAGCAGGGTGGAGGGAGGATGGTGGAGGTGGTAGGGGGTCTCAGCAGGGTGGAGGGAGGATGGTGGAGGTGGTAGGGGGGTCTCAGCAGGGTGGAGGGAGGATGGTGGAGGTGGTAGGGGGGTCTCAGCAGGGTGGAGGGAGGATGGTGGAGGTGGTAGGGGGGTCTCAGCAGGGTGGAGGGAGGATGGTGGAGGTGGTAGGGGGGTCTCAGCAGGGTGGAGGGGGAAGGGGGTCTCAGCAGGGTGGAGGGGGAAGGGGGTCTCAGCAGGGTGGAGGGAGGATGGTGGAGGTGGTAGGGGGTCTCAGCAGGGTGGAGGGAGGATGGTGGAGGTGGTAGGGGGGTCTCAGCAGGGTGGAGGGAGGATGGTGGAGGTGGTAGGGGGGTCTCAGCAGGGTGGAGGGGGAAGGGGGTCTCAGCAGGGTGGAGGGGGAAGGGGGTCTCAGCAGGGTGGAGGGGGAAGGGGGTCTCAGCAGGGTGGAGGGAGGATGGTGGAGGTGGTAGGGGGTCTCAGCAGGGTGGAGGGAGGATGGTGGAGGTGGTAGGGGGGTCTCAGCAGGGTGGAGGGAGGATGGTGGAGGTGGTAGGGGGGTCTCAGCAGGGTGGAGGGGGAAGGGGGTCTCAGCAGGGTGGAGGGGGAAGGGGGTCTCAGCAGGGTGGAGGGAGGATGGTGGAGGTGGTAGGGGGTCTCAGCAGGGTGGAGGGAGGATGGTGGAGGGGGAGGGGGGGGTCTCAGCAACAGCGCATGCGTGGCGGGTTGAGCTCAGGAGGAACGTCTGGTTCAGGCTGCAGAGACAGGATACTGTTGGAAAGCTCCCTACTGGGAATCTCCAGAGGCATCTGATGAGACAGGAAGACAGAACAGAGAACAGGAAGTTGACATTAGAAACCAAGAGTCTTTATTACAGGCTGTGGTGAGTCACATGTTGTACAGGCTCCAGTCACGTGGTGTACAGGCTACAGTCACGTGGTGTACAGGCTACAGTCACGTGTTGTACCGGCTACAGTCACGTGGTGTACAGGCTACAGTCACGTGGTGTACAGGCTACAGTCACGTGGTGTACCGGCTACAGTCACGTGTTGTACAGGCTACAGTCACGTGTTGTACAGGCTACAGTCACGTGTTGTACAGGCTACAGTCACGTGTTGTACAGGCTACAGTCACGTGTTGTACAGGCTACAGTCACGTGTTGTACAGGCTACAGTCACGTGTTGTACAGGCTACAGTCACGTGTTGTACAGGCTACAGTCACGTGGTGTACAGGCTACAGTCACGTGTTGTACCGGCTACAGTCACACACAAGACAATATTATAGGAATTATAGGAATTATAGGAAAACATTTTAGGAAATCTAGGGTTCAACGACATCTTTCCTTGTCTGAGTCAGCAGTTGGTTTGGCAAACAAAAATGCCTAATCACAATACTAGAAAACACATTGTAGACTATTATAACTTAATAATATATTTACAGTCACAGGAAACTATTGATTTCCTAACAAATAATGAAGAAAAAATCATTACATTGAAAATAATAAAAGATATATTTTAGTTATAGCAGAGACAACAAGAGGTTAACTACTCACCTTTGCTAGAATGTCGTCCACTAGTTTTAGAAAGCACTCCTCCACGTTAAAGTTATCCTTGGCACTGGCCTCGCAGAAACGCAACCCAGATATCCTTGAGACAAACTGCGGACAGAAATGGAACTTCTATAGTTTTGTTTCCCGGTTGGATCCGGCAAGATTATAAATATAGAAAGTGACCAAACTTAATTTACCCCTTTTTCCTCCCCAATTTCGTGGTATCCAATTGGTAGTTACAGTCTAGTCCCATCGCTGCAACTCCCGTACGGACTCGGGAGAGGCGAAGGTCGAGAGCCATGCGTCCTCCAAAACACGACCCTGCCAACGCGCCTTGACACACTGCTCGCTTAACCCGGAAGCCAGCCGCACCAATGTGTCTGAGGAAACACCGTCCAGCTGGCGACTATGTCAACTTGCAGGCGCCCGGCCCGCCACAAGGAGTTGCTAGAGCGCGATGGGACAAGGAAATCCCGGCCGGACAAACCCTCCCCTAACCCGGACGACGCTGGGCCAATTGTGCGCCGCCTCATGGGTCACGGCCAGCTGTGGACACAGCCTGGGATCAAACCCGGGTCTGTAGTGACGCCTCAAGCACTGCGATGCAGTACCTTAGACCATTGGGGAGGCTCCTGACCAAACTTTAAAGCACTCAGAACTCTGGGTAATTTCCAACTGAAGGTTTTTCATTAACTGT
The DNA here is from genome assembly GCF_045679555.1 of Salvelinus alpinus. Lineage (NCBI taxonomy): Eukaryota > Metazoa > Chordata > Actinopteri > Salmoniformes > Salmonidae > Salvelinus > Salvelinus alpinus. The sequence continues at coordinate 4,641,906 of NC_092115.1, read as the reverse complement.
CTGATTCTTCAGTGGATCTTCAAAGCACAATGTAAAGTGAAAATGTCACTGCCTCCTACACATTCCTCTGGTGAGGTGAGCTATTGTAACAAGAGCGCCGTCTGTGTTTAATCTAGAGCGGAATCAACCCTTTACACTCGTGGGAATTGGCCTTTACGGATAGGGCCAAATTTAAACGTTTCTAACAGAAGAACTATAAAAGTAAATGTATAACAATGGTACCAAATGAACGAAAACAGTTTGGAGATAATGGGGAAATGATTAGACCAAAAGGTGAGGACACAACAGTTCACCCGACCAGACTGAATCCAAACATTACACTGTTGATGTGAATGTTACATTTAATGTACTTTTCACAGCATTTATTAATAGCGACATCTGAATATACTGTGATACATTCAGTAACATAAGAATATTCCTGGACAATGTGGTGTAGGTGACACATGAAACAACAAAAAATGACTACAAGGGTTTGAGTGAGAGGACTAACTGGTGTCTCCAAGTGGACACACGACTCTCCAAAGTGTTCACAGTTTCTAAGTCATTTCATTGTAGTTTTATGACTCAAGGAAAGATCATCCAATTATTAAAAAATATTATTTTTTTTGTAGCTCTCGTAGTTTTGCCATTGAGGAACTGAAGCAAGGACATCAGCCCTGCATCCCCACCATCACACAATTACTGTTGCTGTTTAACACAATCCTAAAAACGGTCCATTATAAATCGCAATCTGGTGTCAGGTGGGCTAGCTAAGTTATAAAAATAGAAATCTTACAGTGTTTTAGAGGCTATCAAGAGGCACTTCAGACAAATTCTAATTTTGGGTGGGAATAGAATGGAGTCATGAGTGCATTCTGGGCCGCGGCACATTGTCTTCACAATACAACAACACAGGCTCATTCTGTTTCAGGACAACCCAGGTCATAACAGCATGTCATCCTTGTAACTGTGGATCAAACATAGCGATCATAAATGTCGATACTGTAAATGACATGATTTTCAAATATGGAAATGATAAGTGAATATTTAGATTCAAGGGTGTGTGGTTTGCTTGTCTGACATCAAAGCGGTATTTCTTATAATCCTCAGCGTCTCATCTTTCAGAATACATCGCCTCCTCTCCATTTACAGCATCTCCCCTCACTCAGAAAACAAACTGTGCAAAAGTTACCCAATGAATGGGCCCGATGGGGTCGACTTCTTGTCGTTTCGCGCGGTGCTCAAGTTCAGAACGGCTGTCAGTCAAAACACATACAGGGCTGTGAAGCGGAGAGCCTGCACTCTGACCTCATTTCCTCCCTCTAATGATTTGAGGTGAGGATATCGGCAGTTATCTGATCCTAGATCAGTGTGTAACTCACCCTCTCCGCAGTCTGTTTAGTGACGATGCGGTCCGTCTCACAGTCCAGCTTGTTCCCCACTAGCAGCAGCTCTGCCTCCTCTGAAGCATACTGGCCAATCAAAGAGGAGAGATTAGTGCACTAGTATGTCCTCTAAAAAGCATTCTGACCAATCAAAGAGGAGATCAGGGATAAATTCTGACAGACAGGCAGGCAGACAGGCAGGCAGGCAGACAGGCAGGCAGACAGGCAGGCAGGAAGGCAGGCAAGAAGGCAGGCAGACAGACAGGCAGACAGACAGGCAGACAGGCAGGCAGGCAGGCAGGCAGACTAGTCAGATCCCCCAACAGTACAGTTGATTTGTATTGTAATCCTGGACCAACACACCTCATTCAACTCATTGAGGGCTTGATGATTAGTTGACAAGTTGGATGAGGTGTGTTGGTCCAGGATACTGGAGGACCAGGGTTGGGGGGGGTACTGGAGGACCAGGGGGTTGGGGGGTACTGGAGGACCAGGGGGTTGGGGGGTACTGGAGGACCAGGGTTGGGGGGGGGGTACTGGAGGACCAGGGTTGGGGGGGGGTACTGGAGGACCAGGGTTGGGGGGGGTACTGGAGGACCAGGGGGTTGGGGGGGGTACTGGAGGACCAGGGGGTTGGGGGGGGGGGGTACTGGAGGACCAGGGGGTTGGGGGGGGGGGGGTACTGGAGGACCAGGGGGTTGGGGGGTACTGGAGGACCAGGGGGTTGGGGGGGGTACTGGAGGACCAGGGGGTTGGGGGGGGTACTGGAGGACCAGGGGGTTGGGGGTACTGGAGGACCAGGGGGTGGGGGGTACTGGAGGACCAGGGGGTGGGGGGTACTGGAGGACCAGGGGGTTGGGGGTACTGGAGGACCAGGGGGTTGGGGGGTACTGGAGGACCAGGGTGTTGGGGGGTACTGGAGGACCAGGGGGTTGGGGGGTACTGGAGGACCAGGGGGGGTGGGGGGTACTGGAGGACCAGGGGGTTGGGGGGTACTGGAGGACCAGGGGGGGTGGGGGGTACTGGAGGACCAGGGGGTTGGGGGGTACTGGAGGACCAGGGGGTTGGGGGGTACTGGAGGACCAGGGGGTTGGGGGGTACTGGAGGACCAGGGGGTTGGGGGGTACTGGAGGACCAGGGGGTTGGGGGGTACTGGAGGACCAGGGGGGGTGGGGGGTACTGGAGGACCAGGGGGGGTGGGGGGTACTGGAGGACCAGGGGGTGTGGGGGGTACTGGAGGACCAGGGGGGTTGGGGGGTACTGGAGGACCAGGGGTTGGGGGGGTACTGGAGGACCAGGGGGTTGGGGGGTACTGGAGGACCAGGGGGTTGGGGGGTACTGGAGGACCAGGGGGTTGGGGGGTACTGGAGGACCAGGGGGTTGGGGGGTACTGGAGGACCAGGGGGGTGGGGGGTACTGGAGGACCAGGGGGGGTGGGGGGTACTGGAGGACCAGGGGGGGTGGGGGGTACTGGAGGACCAGGGGGGGTGGGGGGTACTGGAGGACCAGGGGGTGTGGGGGGTACTGGAGGACCAGGGGGGGTGGGGGGTACTGGAGGACCAGGGGGGGTGGGGGGTACTGGAGGACCAGGGGGTTGGGGGGTACTGGAGGACCAGGGGGTTGGGGGGTACTGGAGGACCAGGGGGGTGGGGGGTACTGGAGGACCAGGGGGGGTGGGGGGTACTGGAGGACCAGGGGGGGTGGGGGGTACTGGAGGACCAGGGGGTTGGGGGGTACTGGAGGACCAGGGGGTTGGGGGGGGGTACTGGAGGACCAGGGGGTTGGGGGGGGGGTACTGGAGGACCAGGGGGTTGGGGGGTACTGGAGGACCAGGGGGTTGGGGGGGGGTACTGGAGGACCAGGGGGTTGGGGGGGGGTACTGGAGGACCAGGGGGTTGGGGGGGTACTGGAGGACCAGGGGGTTGGGGGGGTACTGGAGGACCAGGGGGTTGGGGGGTACTGGAGGACCAGGGGGTTGGGGGGTACTGGAGGACCAGGGGGTTGGGGGGTACTGGAGGACCAGGGGGTTGGGGGGGGGTACTGGAGGACCAGGGTGTTGGGGGTACTGGAGGACCAGGGGGTTGGGGGGGGGTACTGGAGGACCAGGGGGTTGGGGGGGGGTACTGGAGGACCAGGGTGTTGGGGGTACTGGAGGACCAGGGTGTTGGGGGTACTGGAGGACCAGGGTGTTGGGGGTACTGGAGGACCAGGGTGTTGGGGGTACTGGAGGACCAGGGTGTTGGGGGTACTGGAGGACCAGGGGGTTGGGGGGGTACCGGAGGACCAGGGTGTTGGGGGTACTGGAGGACCAGGGGGTTGGGGGGGGGTACTGGAGGACCAGGGTGTTGGGGGTACTGGAGGACCAGGGGGTTGGGGGGTACTGGAGGACCAGGGGGTTGGGGGTACTGGAGGACCAGGGTGTTGGGGGGGTACTGGAGGACCAGGGTGTTGGGGGGTACTGGAGGACCAGGGGGTTGGGGGTACTGGAGGACCAGGGGGTTGGGGGGTAATGGAGGACCAGGGGGTTGGGGGGTAATGGAGGACCAGGGGGTTGGGGGGGTACTGGAGGACCAGGGTGTTGGGGGTACTGGAGGACCAGGGGGTTGGGGGGGGGTACTGGAGGACCAGGGTGTTGGGGGTACTGGAGGACCAGGGGGTTGGGGGGTACTGGAGGACCAGGGGGTTGGGGGTACTGGAGGACCAGGGGGTTGGGGGGGGTACTGGAGGACCAGGGGGTTGGGGGGGGTACTGGAGGACCAGGGGGTTGGGGGTACTGGAGGACCAGGGGGTTGGGGGGTAATGGAGGACCAGGGGGTTGGGGGGTACTGGAGGACCAGGGGGTTGGGGGGGGTACTGGAGGACCAGGGGGTTGGGGGGTACTGGAGGACCAGGGGGTTGGGGGGGGTAATGGAGGACCAGGGGGTTGGGGGTACTGGAGGACCAGGGTGTTGGGGGTACTGGAGGACCAGGGGGTTGGGGGGTAATGGCGGACCAGGGTGTTGGGGGGTACTGGAGGACCAGGGGGTTGGGGGTACTGGAGGACCAGGGGGTTGGGGGGTACTGGAGGACCAGGGGGCTGGGGGGTACTGGAGGACCAGGGGGTTGGGGGGTACTGGAGGACCAGGGGGTTGGGGGGTACTGGAGGACCAGGGGGTTGGGGGGTACTGGAGGACCAGGGGGTTGGGGGGTACTGGAGGACCAGGGGGTTGGGGGTACTGGAGGACCAGGGGGTTGGGGGTACTGGAGGACCAGGGGGTTGGGGGGTACTGGAGGACCAGGGGGTTGGGGGGTACTGGAGGACCAGGGGGTTGGGGGTACTGGAGGACCAGGGGGTTGGGGGTACTGGAGGACCAGGGGGGGTGGGGGTACTTGAGGACCAGGGGGTTGGGGGGTACTGGAGGACCAGGGGGTTGGGGGTACTGGAGGACCAGGGGGTTGGGGGTACTGGAGGACCAGGGGGTTGGGGGGGGTACTGGAGGACCAGGGTTGGGGGGTACTGGAGGACCAGGGTTGGGGGGTACTGGAGGACCAGGGTTGGGGGGTACTGGAGGACCAGGGTTGGGGGGGGTACTGGAGGACCAGGGTTGGGGGGTACTGGAGGACCAGGGTTGGGGGGTACTGGAGGACCAGGGTTGGGGGGTACTGGAGGACCAGGGTTGGGGGGTACTGGAGGACCAGGGTTGGGGGGTACTGGAGGACCAGGGTTGGGGGGGTACTGGAGGACCAGGGTTGGGGGGTACTGGAGGACCAGGGTTGGGGGGGGTACTGGAGGACCAGGGTTGGTGGGTACTGGAGGACCAGGGTTGGGGGGTACTGGAGGACCAGGGTTGGGGGGGGTACTGGAGGACCAGGGTTGGGGGGGGTACTGGAGGACCAGGGTTGGGGGGTACTGGAGGACCAGGGGGTTGGGGGGGGGGTACTGGAGGACCAGGGGGTTGGGGGGGGGGTACTGGAGGACCAGGGGGTTGGGGGGGGGTACTGGAGGACCAGGGTGTTGGGGGGGGTACTGGAGGACCAGGGGGTTGGGGGTACTGGAGGACCAGGGGGTTGGGGGTACTGGAGGACCAGGGGGTTGGGGGTACTGGAGGACCAGGGGGTTGGGGGTACTGGAGGACCAGGGGGTTGGGGGGTACTGGAGGACCAGGGGGTTGGGGGGTACTGGAGGACCAGGGGGTTGGGGGTACTGGAGGACCAGGGGGTTGGGGGGGGTACTGGAGGACCAGGGGGTTGGGGGGGGTACTGGAGGACCAGGGGGTTGGGGGGGGTACTGGAGGACCAGGGTTGGGGGGGTACTGGAGGACCAGGGTTGGGGGGGGTACTGGAGGACCAGGGTTGGGGGGTACTGGAGGACCAGGGTTGGGGGGTACTGGAGGACCAGGGTTGGGGGGTACTGGAGGACCAGGGTTGGGGGGTACTGGAGGACCAGGGTTGGGGGGGTACTGGAGGACCAGGGTTGGGGGGGGTACTGGAGGACCAGGGTTGGGGGGGGTACTGGAGGACCAGGGTTGGGGGGTACTGGAGGACCAGGGTTGGGGGGTACTGGAGGACCAGGGTTGGGGGGGGTACTGGAGGACCAGGGTTGGTGGGTACTGGAGGACCAGGGTTGGGGGGTACTGGAGGACCAGGGTTGGGGGGTACTGGAGGACCAGGGTTGGGGGGTACTGGAGGACCAGGGTTGGGGGGGGTACTGGAGGACCAGGGTTGGGGGTACTGGAGGACCAGGGTTGGGGGGTACTGGAGGACCAGGGTGTTGGGGGTAATGGAGGACCAGGGGGTTGGGGGGGGGGGTACTGGAGGACCAGGGGGTTGGGGGGGGTACTGGAGGACCAGGGTGTTGGGGGTACTGGAGGACCAGGGGGTTGGGGGTACTGGAGGACCAGGGGGTTGGGGGTACTGGAGGACCAGGGGGTTGGGGGGGGGGTACTGGAGGACCAGGGTGTTGGGGGGGGGGTACTGGAGGACCAGGGGGTTGGGGGGTACTGGAGGACCAGGGTTGGGGGGGGTACTGGAGGACCAGGGTTGGGGGTACTGGATGACCAGGGTTGGGGGGGGTACTGGAGGACCAGGGTTGGGGGGGGTACTGGAGGACCAGGGTTGGGGGGTACTGGAGGACCAGGGTTGGGGGGTACTGGAGGACCAGGGTTGGGGGGGGTACTGGAGGACCAGGGTTGGGGGGTACTGGAGGACCAGGGTTGGGGGGGGTACTGGAGGACCAGGGTTGGGGGTACTGGATGACCAGGGTTGGGGGGGTACTGGAGGACCAGGGTTGGGGGGGTACTGGAGGACCAGGGTTGGGGGAACTGGAGGACCAGGGTCGGGGGTACTGGAGGACCAGGGTCGGGGGAACTGGAGGACCAGGGTCGGGGGAACTGGAGGACCAGGGTCGGGGGAACTGGAGGACCAGGGTTGGGGGTACTGGAGGACCAGGGTCGGGGGTACTGGAGGACCAGGGTTGGGGGGATACTGGAGGACCAGGGTTGGGGGTACTGGAGGACCAGGGTTGGGGGTACTGGAGGACCAGGGTTGGGGGTACTGGAGGACCAGGGTTGGGGGTACTGGAGGACCAGGGTTGAGAAACACTGCCCTACTACAGTAGGATTAAAACTCACACTCTAAAAACCCACCAAGCGATCAAAAGCTGTTCCAAGAGTTTTTAGTCTGACCTTGTCGATCATCTTCATCCACTTGGGCAGGTCGTCGAACGTTTCCTGCTTGGTGATGTCATAGACCAGTACTATTCCCTTGGCCCCACGGTAGTAGGCTGAGGTTATGCTGTTGAACCTCTCCTGACCAGCTGTATCCCTGGAGGTACAGGACACACATCAGACTGGATCCATTAGAGACAGGACACATATCAGACTGGATCTGAGTTAGAGACAGGACACGTCACATATCAGACTGGATCCATTAGAGACAGGACACACATCACATATCAGACTGGATCTATTATTTAGAGACAGGACACACATCACATATCAGACTGGATCTATTAGTTAGAGACAGGACACATCACATATCAGACTGGATCTATTAGTTAGAGACAGGACACATCACATATCAGACTGGATCCATTAGTTAGACAGGACACGTCACATCAGACTGGATCTATTAGTTAGAGACAGGACACATCACATATCAGACTGGATCCATTAGAGACAGGACACATCACATATCAGACTGGATCTATTAGTTAGGGCCAGGACACATCACATATCAGACTGGATCCATTAGTTAGACAGGACACGTCACATCAGACTGGATCTATTAGTTAGTGACAGGACACACATCACATATCAGACTGGATCCAGGAATTAGAGACAGGACACATCACATATCAGACTGGATCTATTAGTTAGGGCCAGGACACGTCACATATCAGACTGGATCCATTAGTTAGGGCCAGGACACATCACATAGAATGGAGCTTTTAATTAGAGACGGGACACATCACAGATTGGATCCATTAGTTAGGTTTTCCAGACCATCTGTCTTGACTGATGAATTAGGGCCAGGAGGTTTTCCAGACCATCTGTCCTGACTGACGAATTAGGGCCAGGAGGTTTTCCAGACCATCTGTCCTGACTGACGAATTAGGGCCAGGAGGTTTTCCAGACCATCTGTCCTGACTGACGAATTAGGGCCAGGAGGTTTTCCAGACCATCTGTCCTGACTGACGAATTAGAGCCAGGAGGTTTTCCAGACCATCTGTCCTGACTGACGAATTAGGGCCAGGAGGTTTTCCAGACCATCTGTCCTGACTGAGTCTGTCTTGTACAATGTTTTTATTTTTATTTACCTTTATTTAACTTGGCAAGTCAGTTAAGAACAGATTCTTATTTACAATGACGACCTACACCGGCCAAACCCGGACGACGCTGGGCCAATTGTGCGCCGCCCTATGTGACTCCCAATCACGGCCTGGATGTGATACAGCCTAAAATTCGAACCAGGGACTGTAGTGACGCCTCTTGCACTGAGATGCAGTGCCTTTAGACCGCTGCGCCACTCGGGGCCCATGTCACATGGGCAGGAAGGAAAACTCCTGGACCTGCAAACCCTCATATATGATTAGCCTACTGAATTATAACGTTTGATCTAAATAATTTAAAAATCAGTTTTTCTTCTCAGACCGAATGATTATCATCTGTTGACCAACTACTTTATTAGTCAGTAAAAAATTTGAATAATTAAAGAGAATCAAAGATTCTAAGAATGACAGAACCCCCCCCCCCCGACAGGTTTCATCATTTTGTTAAAGTTTGTATAGATATTCATATATAAGCTAAGAAAGGATCGAACTTCATGTAAATTTGATTTCCATTCGTAAAACTTTCAAATCTAACCAGCTAGGCCTACCGCTGGCCAATCGGTTGGCTCAGATGACCGTGTCGTCAGTAACGTAGCAGGCGTAAAAGAAAGGTACAGCAAAAATTGATACTGTGAGATTTCAAAACGTTTAAAACCAAGACTAGATAGAGACGGTCAACGAATACAGCAAAGAGCTGCTGTTTTTATGAGCGCGTTCATGTTTAAGTTCTCACTCAGCTCTGTCAACACTTTGTAGTCAACAGGTTGAGAGCTTCAAGTTCCTTGGTGTCCACATCACCAACAAACTAACATGGTCCAAGCACACCAAGACAGTCGTGAAAAGGGCACGTCAAAACCTATTCCCCCTCAGGAGACTGAAAAGATTTGGCATGGGTCCTCAGATCCTCAAAAGGTTCTACAGCTGCACCATCGAGAGCATCCTGACTGGTTGCATCACTGCCTGGTATGGTAACTGCTCGCCTTCTGACCGCAAGGCACTGCAGAAGGTAGTGCGAACGGCCCAGTACATCACCGGGGCTAAGCTTCCTGCCATCCAGGACATATATACCAGGCGGTGTCAGAGGAAGGCCCTAAAAATTGTCAAAGACTCCAGCCACCCCCTTGTCATAGACTGTTCTCTCTGCTACCGCACGGCAAGCAGTACCGGAGCACCAAGTCTAGGTCAAAGAGGCTTCTAAACAGCTTCTACCCCCCAAGCCATAAGACTTCTGAACACCTAATCAAAATGGCTACCCAGACTATTTGCAGTGCTCCTCCCCCTCTCACACAGCTGCTATTCTCAGTTGTCATCTATACATACTCACTTTAATAACTCTACCTACATGTACATACTGCCTCAACTAACCGGTGGCCCCGCACATCAAATCAAATCAAGTTCATTTTATATAGCCCTTCGTACATCAGCTAATATCTCGAAGTGCTGTACAGAAACCCAGCCTAAAACCCCAAACAGCAAGCAATGCAGGTGTAGAAGCACATTGACTCTGTACCGGCACCACCCTGTATATAGTCTCGCTATTGTTATTTTACTGCTGCTCTTTAATTACTTGTTACTTTTATTTCTTATTCTTATCCATATTGTTTTTAAACTGCATTGTTGTTTAGGGGCTCATAAGTCAGCATTTCACTGTAAGGTCTACTACACCTGGTGTACTCTGCGCATGTGACTAATAACATTTGATTTGATGTAACCTAGGTAGAGCAGGGTTACATGGAGGCTGACTGACAGTGGTGGAGCCCAGATTAATGGGTACAGTACACTACTGTGCCGTAAGGCAGTCTGTGTGAGGTCGTGAGACAGAACAGTGAGACGGAGGAAATGCACCAGGAAGTTATTAAAGATGACTGATGATGACTTCCTGTTCCTTTTGACTCACCAGATTTGCAACCTGATCTTCTTCCCTCTCAGCTCCACCGTCTTGATCTTAAAATCTACTCCTGCAGGGAGAGGGGAGAGGGAGAGAGAAAGAGCCTGAAAAAAGTAGTCATGTGCTCTACTCTACTACTCTCGTGCTCTACTACTCTAGTGTTCTACTCTAGCGCTCCAGTGTTCTGCTCTAGCGCTCCAGCGTTCTGCTCTAGCGCTCCAGCGTTCTGCTCTAGCGCTCCAGCGTTCTGCTCTAGCGCTCCAGCGTTCTGCTCTAGCGCTCCAGCGTTCTGCTCTAGCGCTCCAGCGTTCTGCTCTAGCGCTCCAGCGTTCTGCTCTAGCGCTCCAGCGTTCTGCTCTAGCGCTCCAGCGTTCTGCTCTAGCGTTCTGCTCCAGCGTTCTGCTCTAGCGTTCTGCTCCAGCGTTCTGCTCCAGCGCTCCAGCGCTCTGCTCTAGCGCTCCAGCGCTCTGCTCTAGCGCTCCAGCGCTCTGCTCTAGCGCTCCAGCGCTCTGCTCTAGCGCTCCAGCGTTCTGCTCCAGCGCTCTGCTCTAGCGCTCCAGTGCTCTGCTCTAGCGCTCCAGTGCTCTGCTCTAGTGATCCAGTGCTCTGCTCTAGTGCTCCAGTGCTCTGCTCTAGTGCTCCAGTGCTCTGCTCTAGTGCTCCAGTGTTCTGCTCTAGTGCTCCAGTGCTCTGCTCTAGTGCTCCAGTGCTCTGCTCCAGTGCTCTGCTCTAGTGATCCAGTGTTCTGCTCTAGTGCTCCAGTGCTCTGCTCTAGTGATCCAGTGCTCTGCTCTAGTGCTCCAGTGTTCTACTCCAGTGCTCTGCTCTAGTGATCCAGTGCTCTGCTCTAGTGCTCCAGTGTTCTGCTCCAGTGTTCTGCTCTAGCGCTCCAGCGCTCTGCTCTAGTGATCCAGTGTTCTGCTCTAGTGATCCAGTGTTCTACTCTAGCGCTCCAGTGCTCTGTTCTAGTGCTCCAGTGTTCTGCTCCAGTGCTCTGCTCTAGTGCTCCAGTGCTCTGCTCTAGTGATCCAGTGTTCTGCTCTAGTGCTCCAGTGCTCTGCTCTAGTGCTCCAGTGCTCTGCTCTAGTGCTCCAGTGTTCTGCTCTAGTGATCCAGTGCTCTGCTCTAGTGCTCCAGTGCTCTGCTCTAGTGATCCAGTGCTCTGCTCTAGTGCTCCAGTGTTCTGCTCCAGTGTTCTGCTCTAGCGCTCCAGCGCTCCAGCGCTCTGCTCTAGTGATCCAGTGTTCTGCTCTAGTGATCCAGTGTTCTACTCTAGCGCTCCAGTGCTCTGCTCTAGTGCTCCAGTGTTCTGCTCCAGTGCTCTGCTCTAGTGCTCCAGCGCTCTGCTCTAGTGCTCCAGTGTTCTGCTCCAGTGCTCTGCTCTAGTGCTCCAGTGTTCTGCTCTAGTCTAGCGCACTGTACTCTACCCTACTCTGCTCTAGTCTAGCGCACTGTACTCTACCCTACTCTGCTCTAGTCTAGCGCACTGTACTCTACCCTACTCTGCTCTAGTCTAACTGTACTCTACCCTACTCTAGTCTAACTGTACTCTACCCTACTCTGTCATGTCATAGCTGACATTCTTTCTGCAGACATCGTTGACTCTTTATTCGGAGCAGATTCTACAAATCAAACTTTATTAGTCACGTGTGTCGAATACAACAGGTGTAGTAGACCTTACCGTGAAATGCTTACTTACAAACCCTTAACCAACAACGCAGTTCAAGAAATAGAGTTCAGAAAATATTTGCTAAATAAACTAAAGTAAAAAATAATAAAAACAATAAAATAACAATAACGAGGCTATATACAGGGTGTTACGGTACAGAGTCAATGTGGAGGCTATATACAGGGTGTTACGGTACAGAGTCAATGTGGAGGCTATATACAGGGTGTTACGGTACAGAGTCAATGTGGAGGCTATATACAGGGGGTACCGGTACAGAGTCAATGTGGAGGCTATATACAGGGGGTACCAGTACAGAGTCAATGTGGAGGCTATATACAGGGTGTTACGGTACAGAGTCAATGTGGAGGCTATATACAGGGGGTACCGGTACAGAATCAATGTGGAGGCTATATACAGGGGGTACCGGTACAGAGTCAATGTGGAGGCTATATACAGGGTGTTACGGTACAGAGTCAATGTGGAGGCTATATACAGGGGGGTACCGGTATAGAGTCAATGTGGAGGCTATATACAGGGGGTACCGGTACAGAGTCAATGTGGAGGCTATATACAGGGGGTACTGGTACAGAGTCAATGTGGAGGCTATATACAGGGGGTACCGGTACAGAGTCAATGTGGAGGCTATATACAGGGGGTACCGGTACAGAGTCAATGTGGAGGCAATATACAGGGGGTACCGGTACAGAGTCAATGTGGAGGCTATATACAGGGTGTTACGGTACAGAGTCAATGTGGAGGCTATATACAGGGGGGTACCGGTATAGAGTCAATGTGGAGGCTATATACAGGGGGTACCGGTACAGAGTCAATGTGGAGGCTATATACAGGGGGTACTGGTACAGAGTCAATGTGGAGGCTATATACAGGGGGTACCGGTACAGAGTCAATGTGGAGGCTATATACAGGGGGTACCGGTACAGAGTCAATGTGGAGGCAATATACAGGGGGTACCGGTACAGAGTCAATGTGGAGGCTATATACAGGGGGTACCGGTACAGAGTCAATGTGGAGGCAATATACAGGGGGTACCGGTACAGAGTCAATGTGGAGGCTATATACAGGGGGTACTGGTACAGAGTCAATGTGGAGGCTATATACAGGGTGGTACTGGTACAGAGTCAATGTGGAGGCTATATACAGGGGATACCAGTACAGAGTCAATGTGGAGGCTATATACAGGGGTTTCCGGTACAGAGTCAATGTGGAGGCTATATACAGGGGGTACCGGTACAGAGTCAATGTGGTGGCTATATACAGGGGGTACCGGTACAGAGTCAATGTGGAGACTATATACAGGGGATACCAGTACAGAGTCAATGTGGAGGCTATATACAGGGGGTACCGGTACAGAGTCAATGTGGAGGCTATATACAGGGGGTCCTGGTACAGAGTCAATGTGGAGGCTATATACAGGGGATACCAGTACAGAGTCAATGTGGAGGCTATATACAGGGGGTACCGGTACAGAGTCAATGTGGAGGCTATATACAGGGGGTACTGGTACAGAGTCAATGTGGAGGCTATATACAGGGGATACCAGTACAGAGTCAATGTGGAGGCTATATACAGGGGGTACCGGTACAGAGTCAATGTGGAGGCTATATACAGGGGGTACTGGTACAGAGTCAATGTGGAGGCTATATACAGGGGATACCAGTACAGAGTCAATGTGGAGGCTATATACAGGGGGTACCGGTACAGAGTCAATGTGGAGGCTATATACAGGGGGTACCGGTACAGAGTCAATGTGGAGGCTATATACAGGGGGTACCGGTACAGAGTCAATGTGGAGGCTATATACAGGGGGTACCAGTACAGAGTCAATGTGCGGGGGTACAGGTTAGTCGAGGTAATATTTTTTATATATTTAATATTCAATTTGAAATCAATTGTTTTTGTTTTGGCATACATTTTAAAGTGAAAAAAAACCCCAGAGACAAAGCGTAATTCCGATACAGTGGAAAGGAGTTGCCATTATCACAAACGTCTGTGCTAGAGAGGAGTATCTTTTAGATCAAATGTTTTGTTCAGGACAGGTGTAGGCTGATTACACTTTTCAGAGACTAATCAAATCTGTCTGTAACACTACAGAAGTTTCCCTTCTCAGTTCATCAGAACACAATGAACAGCAGACGGAGACCCTCAGAGGACCAATATGAAGAGCCACTAATCTGCTGCTTCACACACA